>NC_087159.1:18175000-18187500 GCF_035594125.1 Scylla paramamosain
GCTCCTTAGGAAGAAAAACAAAAAAAACTCTGAAAAGAAAAATACACACTGAGTGACCAGTTCATCCAGGCGTCGTAGGTTTTAGTGACCAGCTAGTTTCAAGTGACCAAACGCTCGTTCAGCCCTATTTTCACAGCCAGACGTATGGCTCATTTTCTCCCAGCCACGGCAAGGCACAGACCTCCCTGGATCCCTCTTAAGGAAGCTTATTTTATCCTCGGAAGATCGTTTAGGCGTTGGCCGAGATCCGTTAGCTATTATGCCACGTCACGCAATTTTTCTTTAATATATCAGCTTTGTTTACTTTTTATTTAGCTTATCAAAACATTCAGTACTACGAATGGTTCGGGTTTTAAGATAATAGGACATTAATCAAACCTACCATTACCAAACCAAACCTAAATTATGTGTAGCAATATCTAACCTAACTTAACATTACCTAACCTATATGGCATGCCTACTACTGCTGCTGTCGAATGGTGTCGGCTGAAGACGTCTGTGCGTTGCCGTGGCTGGGAGTGAGTGCGTCATACAATAAAAATGGGGCTGCAAGCGCACTTGGTCACTTGAAACTACATCATAGCTGGTCACTTGAAACTACATCATAGCTGGTCACTTGAACCTACTGTACCTACTGTACCTAGTCTACCAGGTTGACCGGCTCCATCTGGCAGCTAATGTATTAAATTGTAAGATACTTCCTTAGGGTTAATGTATGCTTAAGATGTAGTATGTAGTAGAGAGAGAGAGAAAGAGAGAGAGAGAGAGAGAGAGGAACAGGTTCCAGACAGAATCATATATTATCTTGATATAAGCTTCTAACGAACTTTTGTAATAAAGTGATCGATTGACCAGCTACAGAGAGAGTGAGAGAGAGAGAGAGAGAGAGAGAGAGAGAGAGAGAGAGAGAGAGAGAGAGAGAGAGAGAGAGAGAGAGAGAGAGAGAGAGAGTATCTGAGACACTGCCTTGCCCTGCCCAAATCAGAGAGATCAGACGTCAGAATTTCTATGGCCTCTTTGCGTGAGGTGTTTAATTTATGAAAAGATGTGGGAAAATGAGTGGTATCATCATTTTAATACTGGGTAGGACAAGTAGTTTGGCTCAGAAGATCACTGACATAACAAAACCCTAAGGAACACTATTGACAATAGCATTTGGAAAAGAACAGTGACCGTCTATCACAGCAAAAAATAGAACCGTCAAAATGGAAACTTGAGGTGAAGTTACAGAAAAACTGATAGAAGCCGTAAGAGGATACACTGAAAACTAAAGCTTTGTGACAGACTCTATAAAATGCGTCTGATATGTCTAAGGCAACAACGAAAACTTCACGAAAATCCCTAAAAGAGCATGACAAGTTTTAGTAAGGAAAGCCAGATCATTAGCAAAGCGGCCACGACGAAACCCACACTGATAATTATATATCAGGTTGTGAGTTGACAGATGTTTAAAATGTTCCCGTTGAGGATATATCCAAAAACTTTGGTGAGAAAGAAAAGTAAAACATTAGTATGGTAGTTTGAGGGATTAGAGGAACCACAATTTTGAGCAATATCCTGAATGGAGACATACTTCCACCAAGAAGGAAGTGTAGTAGTAGTAATAGTAGTAGAAGTTGTAGTAGTAGTAGTAGTAGTAGTAGTAGGGGTGCTGGTGGTGGTGGTGGTGGTGTGTGGTGTTTTTAGTCGTAGTGCTGATGACTAGAAGATATCGCCACAGGAGAAAAATTAACTTAATATTTTTGCTATGTACAATTTTTCGACATAAGGAATAGTGTGCACAGTAATGAATAAAAAAAAAAAAAAAAAAATATATATATATATATATATATATATATATATATATATATATATATATATATATATATATATATATATATATATATATATATATATATATATATATATATATATATATATATATATATATATATATATATATATATATATATATATATATATATATATATATATATATATATATATATATATATATATAATACAGGGTGTAACGCGAGTTTCTGCAAATACTAAAAGAGGTGAAAGAACGTGTAATTCTAAGTAGAAAATGTTCCATACACATATGGATTTTAAGGCTTTGTTTACCCATCAGAGGAGTTGAAAATGTATGGGACTCGTGGGTGTGCTCTGCGTCTAGCTATGAAGTGACGGACAGACGGTTGCACTGTCACAACCTTGGAGGTGCCACTTTGTCAAATTATGAATGGTTTAATCTTATTTTTGTAAGCTGGGGAATATTACGGTATCTTATAACAAGACAAGTGGTATTAAAAAAAAAAAAACATGTAATTTACCTATAAGTATTACACGACAACATTATTACGATGATGAAAAAATACTCCTGTAAAATGCTACATGGCATCATCGAAGCGAGGGAGGAGGGGGAGAGAGCGAATCCGAGCGACCTTGAAAACAGCGAGTGATGATGCCACGTAACAAGAGATGCAACACTGCAGCGATGAGAAAAAAGCCGAAGACAATCATTTAGAGAAATGGAGCTGATAAGACGAAAAGCTTTTGATTCTACGATGTTAAAAATAGCGGTATGAGCGTAACCCCTCACTGTTAATAGACTTATGAGAACGGTGACCGTCTACCACAGAAGCAATAGAATGGTTAGACAGAAAACTTGAGATGAAGTTATAGAGAGAAGGATAGTAACGAAAGGATGGTAGTTTAGATTTAGAAATCAAAGCTTTGTGACTAACTCTCTCGAAAGCTTTTGATATGTCTCAGACAACAGGAAAAATTTCACCAAATTCCCTAAAAGAAGATGAACAAGGCTAAGGAAAGCCAGAAGATCACCAATAGAGCGGCCTCAACGGATCCTATACTGGCAATCAGATATAAAGTTATTAAGTGATAAATGTTTAAGAATCTTCCTGTTGAGGATAGATTTCAAAATCTTAAAAAGGTAGGAAATTAAAGCAATAGGACGGTAGTTTGAAGGGTTAGAGCAGTCACTCTTTTAGGAACAGGTTGAATGCAGGCAAACCTCCAGCAGTAAAGAAAGATAGCTATTGATAGACAGAGTTGGAGAAGTTTAACCAGGCAAGGTGCAAGCACTGAGGCACAGTTTCGGAGAACAGTACGAGGGACCCCACCAGGTTCACAAGACTTCTGAGGGTTAAGGTCAGCGAAAACACACAAAAATATCACTGCAGTGGATCTTAATTGGTAGCATGATGTAGTCAGAGGGTGGAGGAGAGAGAGTAAGAAACCCTGAATGATCCAAGGTGGAGTTTTTAGCAAAAGGTTGAGAGAAGAGTTCAGCTTTATAGATAGATAAGATAGCTATTGTGCCATCAGATTGAAATAAAGAAGGGAAATATGAAGAAGTAAAGTTACTGGATATGTGTTTGGCTAGGTGCCAGATATCACGAATGAAGTTAGATCTTGAAAGATCTCTTTCACTTCCTATTATTTTTTTAACGTTTTCTATTAATGAAGAAGGTTTTGGTTAGTTGGATAAACAGATTTGTCATAATTCTGGGCAAATATAAAAGTGCATGAGATTCAGGTGATGTAAGGTTCAAGTACCTTTTGTGGGCCACCTCTTTATCGTGTATAGCATGAGAACAGGCCGTGTTAAACCAAGGTTTTGAAGGTTTAGGGCGAAAGAAAGAGTGAGGAATGTACGCCTTCATGCCAAACACTATCATCTATGTTATGCGCTCAGCACACAGAAATGGGTCTCTGACACGGGAACAGTAGTCATTCCATGGAAAATCAGCATAATATCTCCTCAAGTCCCTCTATTTCCAAAGAAAGAGTCAGGATGTGCTCCAATCTGGAATTTAAGTAATAAAAAAAGAAAAAAATCGTTGTCAAAGTACTCAAAGCAGAGAGAGAGAGAGAGAGAGAGAGAGAGAGAGAGAGAGAGAGAGAGAGAGAGAGAGAGAAAGATGGGATGCTATTTCGTTTCTAGCTGAATGAGCACGAGTGAGTATAAATTCTGGTTTACGAAAGACGCGCCGTTGTACATTGAAGATCATAGTTTGAAAATATGGATTCCACATATCCCTTCATATATACATACCTGGCATCAAAAGAAGCCAGGAATATGTCATTTAAGACTTTTACTTCTTGTCTGCTGTCATTGTTGACATTGTTTTTTGTAGTTGCTGTTCTCGTTGCTGTTGGTGGTTTTATTCAAGCTTCTGCTGCATTTACTACAGTGTTTGAATAGGTTTTCACGATGATTTCCTGCTGTTGTTGCTGTTGTTTTCTTATATTTCCGATGCATTTTTTTTTACAAAAAAAAAAAGAAGAAAGATCTTCCATTACATCATGTGTGGCAGAAGCGCCTTTGTGTTGCTGAGTCACAGGTGTCACACAGTGACACCCGGTAAAGGAATGAGATCATGATCATTGGATAATAAGAACTCTCTCTCTCTCTCTCTCTCTCTCTCTCTCTCTCTCTCTCTCTCTCTCTCTCTCTCTCTCTGCATATATATATATATATATATATATATATATATATATATATATATATATATATATATATATATATATATATATATATATATATATATATATATATATATATATATATATATATATATATATATATATATATATATATATATATATATATATATATATATATATATATATATATATATATATATATATATATATATATATATATATATATATATATATAATAATAATAAAGTTTAACCTATTTCTGTATGGGATCTATACGGTGTGATCATAACCATAATGTTAAATGTTTCCAAAGTGATATAGGATACTTATAGGGCTCTATATTAATTTTCTTATCTAGGCAATAAATTATATCCCAGATGAAAGTAAGGTCATTATGGCAGGAATTAGAGGAACCAATAAAAGTAATTCTTAAAATTTCCAAGAGATTCTTCTGTGAATGGACGATTGAGCCAAATTTTTCCTAAATATAAGAAGTTGGTTATTAAGTACGTCACATACTAGTACGTAAGAAAATCAAATGTAAGGCAACCTATACCATTACGCTTAACAATAAATTTTCCTCAGTTAAGAAAAAAAGAGTATGGCAGCGAATGTCGTATAAAGTTATTAGTATGTCGTTAAACCTGAGTGTGATCCAGCACTGATCCTCTACCGACAGAGGGACAACAAGCCATGTGGATTACATGCAACGTTTCTTAACTACCAATTAATGTATAATGGGTAATGTTGACAGTAAGAATAATGTATTAAATTGGTCGAATTTATCTTATAATGATCAGGATCTTTATAACATATGGCTATTAAATATTATTGACATATTATGTATGTGATAGTATGTGACGCAGTTTGGTGAATCCATAAGGTTTCAGTATGTCGAGTCATGATTCACTCGGCGAGTCTTTCAATAGTCAACAAAGCTGTAAACGTCAGGAAGGCAAATGTGCGCAAAAAAAAAAAAAAAAAAAAACGATATTGTGGTGAACGGAATGTGTTACAATGCTTTGCTAATATCTTAAATGGATGGTTTGATGAAGCTGATAGTTTGAAGAATGACAGCAATACATTTGATACGAGCTACACAAGGCAGGGAAGTGTGGAGGTCCATGGCTGCTGACGTCCTGGAAAATATGGCACAGTGGCAAGGTGAGGAGGCACCCGTGTTTGTTACATAAATCAGCATTTTGGAGAGAGGCTTACAAAACATATGCAGACAGTCTCTTTCTCATACAGATTAAGCTACATCGGATCATCACTAGCAGTCATCATTTTGACCACACGAATGATCTTTTCAACGAACATAAATTATTGAAATTACCGGATGTAATTCCCCTACACACTAATCTGTTTGCATTAGGGATCTTCTATAGAAGATTAGAGAGGTTTATGGATGGGGATGATAGGCGGAAATAGGTAGGTGTATTTCATACAGGGACTGCCAAGTGTAAACCTGGTCGCTTCTTGCAGCTTCCCTTATTTCTTACGTCCGTATGTTCTAGTATGTAACGCACTGAATACACTGTATATTTTTTTTTTTATGTAGGAAGGACACTGGCCAAGGGCAACAAAAATCTAATAAAAAAAATGCCCACTGAAATGCCAGTCCCATAAAAGGATCAAAGCAGTGGTCAAAAATTGATGAATAAGTGTCTTGAAACCTCCCTCTTGAAGGAATTCAAGTCAGAGGAAGGTGGAAATACAGAAGCAGGCAGGGAGTTCCAGAGTTTACCAGAGAAAGGGATGAATGATTGAGAATACTGGTTAACTCTTGCGTTAGAGAGGTGGACAGAATAGGGGTGAGAGAAAGAAGAAAGTCTTGTGCAGCGAGGCCGCGGAAGGAGGGGAGGCATGCAGTTAGCAAGATCAGAAGAGCAGTTAGCATGAAAATAGCGGTAGAAGACAGCTAGATATGCAACATTGCAGCGGTGAGAGAGAGGCTGAAGACAGTCAGTTAAAGGAGATGAGTTGATGAGACGCAAAGCTTTTGATTCCACCCTGTCTAGAAGAGCAGTATGAGGGGAACCTCCCCAGACATGTGAAGCATACTCCATACATGGACGGATAAGGCCCTTGTACAGAGTTAGCAGCTGGGGAGGGGTGAGAAAAACTGACGGAGACATCTCAGAACACCTAACTTCATAGAAGCTGTTTTAGCTAGAGATGTGATGTGAAGTTTCCAGTTCAGATTATAAGTAAAGGACAGACCGAGGATGTTCAGTGTAGAAGAGGGGGACAGTTGAGTGTCAATGAAGAGGGGATAGTTGTCTGGAAGGTTGTGCCGAGTTGATAGATGGAGGAATTGAGTTTTTGAGCCATTGAACAATACCAAGTTTGCTCTGCCCCAATCAGAAATTTTAGAAAGATCAGAAGTCAAGCGTTCTGTGGCTTCCCTGCGTGATATGTTTACCTCCTGAAGGGTTTGACATCTATGAAAAGACATGGAAAAGTGCAGGGTGGTATCATCAGCATAGGAGTGGATAGGACAAGAAGTTTGGTTTAGAAGATCATTAATGAATAATAAGAAGAGAGTGGGTGACAGGACAGAACCCTGAGGAACACCACTGTTAATAGATTTAGGAGAACAGTGACCGTCTACCACAGCAGAAATAGAACGTTCAGAAAGGAAACTTGAGATGAAGTTACAGAGAGAATGATAGAAACCGTAGGAGGGTAGTTTGGAAATCAAAGCTTTCTGCCAGACTGTATCAAAAGCTTTTGTTATGTCCAAGGCAACAGCAAAAATTTCATCAAAATCTCTAAAAGAGGATGACCAAGACTCAGTAAGGAAAGCAAGAAGATCACCAGTAGAGCGGCCTTGATAGAACCCATACTGGCGATCAGATAGAAGGTTGTGAAGTGATAGATGTTTAAGAATCTTCCTGTTGAGGATAAATTCAAAAACTTTAGATAGGCAGGAAATTAAAGCAATAGGACGGTAGTTTGAGGGATTAGAACGGTCACCCTTTTTAGGAACAGGTTGAATGTAGGCAAACTTCCAGCAAGAAGGAAAGGTAGATGTTGACAGACAGAGCTGAAAGAGTTTGATTAGGCAAGGTGCAAGCACGGAGGCACAGTTTCGGAGAACAATAGGAGGGACCCCATCAGGTCCATAAGCCTTCCGAGGGTTTAGGCCAGCGAGGGCATGGAAATTAACATTGCGAAGAATTTTAATACGTGGCATGAAGTAGTCAGAGGGTGGAGGAGAGGGAGGAACAAGCCCAGAATCGTCCAAGGTAGAGATCTTAGCAAAGGTTTGAGCGAAGAGCTCAGCTTTAGAAATAGATGTGATAGCAGTGGTGCCATCTGGTTGAAATAGAGGAGGGAAAGAAGAAGAAGCAAAGTTATTGGAGATATTTTTGGCTAGATGCCAGAAATCACGAGGGGATTTAGATCTTGAAAGGTTTTGACATTTTCTGTTAATGAAGGAGTTTTTGGCTAGTTGGAAAACAGACTTGGCATGGTTGCGGGCAGAAATATAAAGTGCATGAGCCATTCTGGTGATGGAAGGCTTAAGTACCTTTTGTGGGCCACCTCTCTATCATGTATAGAACGAGAACAAGCTGTGTTAAACCAAGGTTTAGAAGGTTTAGGACGAGAAAAAGAGTGAGGAATGTACGCCTCCATGCCACACACTATCACCTCTGTTATGCGCTCAGCACACAAAGACGGGTCTCTGACACGGAAGCAGTAATCATTCCAAGGAAAATCAGCAAAATACCTCCTCAGGTCCCCCCAAATAGCAGAGGCAAAACGCCAGAGGCACCTTCGCTTAGGGAGATCCTGAGGAGGGACTGGAGCGATAGGACAAGATAAAGATATGAGATTGTAATCGGAGGAGCCCAACGGAGAAGAAAGGGTGACAGCATAACCAGAAGGATTAGAGGTCAGGAAAAGGTCAAGAATGTTGGGCGTATCTCCAAGACGGTCAGGAATACGAGTAGGGTGTTGCACCAATTGCTCTAGGTCGAGGAGGATACCAAAGTTGTAGGGTAGTTCACCAGGATGGTGAACTAGCCTACATGAATTCTTATCATATATAACTTTCCTTCAAAAGAATACTGTGCAAGATAGTATCTAATGCTTCGGATAAAACACAAAATACACTACCGTCACATATTTTCTTATCTATGATATGAAAAAAAAAAAAAAAACAAAGTTGACACATTTTGGAGAGCCAATTCATTTGAGGATTTTTTTTAGCAAAATCCTAACCGACAATATATAAATACTGAGTGTTCAGTTAAGTGATCTATTGTTCTGTTAAACTATTTTACTGAATGTCAGCAATTTGATAATACTGATACGCTGTAATGACTATTGTTATTTGTAAATACTTGGGAAAGAAAGTTCCATTAAATGATTAGTTGATCATATGTACTTAATAAGATGGAATGTCATCACATTATCTAAATATTTTGATATTGATATTATGTCCGGAAAAAAGCTTTATTCATGATTTTATGATGCTTTTTCTTCATTATGATATGTTGTCATTGGAGATTAAATGAAAGCTGGATAAAATGTTGGAAATATATAGCAAATGAAGTGAAAGACGTTTGTATAGTATGTACAAGATAATTCGGTACACAGCAAAGATACTTTGTTAAAAAGCTCCAGCTATAATTATGCATATAATTGCATAAGTCTCCTGAATATTCCTTTAATTTTTAATTGTAATATAGTTTGTTTGGTGCTGGAATAACTGAAGTCAGCCTATTCCTATATTTTTAAAGCTGTAGTCAAACGTTAATGGACTTTCTGGAAATAGATTTTGTAACTTTTTTCGATGTTAGGTAGATTTTTTATGGCGAAAGTTATGTAAGTTTCCCTGAGTTTTTTCTATGATTACTAATTCTCTGATAAGAAAGGTATTACCATAAACATTTTAAATTTATCCATATAGTTATGAAAATCTTCATTAACACTCAAATCGTGATTATCTAGGTTCCAACTGTATTTACTTAAATTTGTTTTGAGCTTATTGATTGCATTGTTAGTAAATGTTCTCATAATTATTTTGAGATTACATATAAAGATAATAGAAATAATAAATGAGCTGAACACCGGAAAATGTTACTTAGTGCAGAACTTAGTGCCACTGGTTAGACAATTCAACAAACCATTAGGAAATAATTGAACTATTGTCAAGTCGCCGAACTTAGTGTTCCTCTACTGGGTTTGGTTATGGCTGAAAAAGAATAAGTAACGATAAACAAAGCTAATGGGCATTACTAGTATAGTGTTTAGGTCATGGAGATATAATGGCAGGAATCGTCATAACGTTACGAATGTGAAGCCAACGTGGTATTGGTCCGCTGTCGCCCCTAGCCCTCTCAGACTCAAAACATTACCAGCTGAGGATTGAAAGTATAGGGAAACGCCGGTGTACCGCTCCTCATTTCCTGTTCTCTGCTGTTGCTTCCAGGGCGCCCAACATATCTGTGACCATAAAAGACTGTAATAGTGGTGTTGTGCCGTGCCATCAGGATTTAGACGGCAAAGCATACATACAAATACATACAGTGTTTTTTCTTCATCTTGGGTGGACTTGGGTGAGAGATGGGAGACTATCTTTGGGGCGGACGAAATTATGTCCGCATATACATGTACGAGTACGTACATGTACATGTACAAATAGATTAAGGAGAAGAAATAAACTGTGTATCAGGTGAAAGATGGCCTGTAGGTTGATTTCTCTTGGTATACTATCCTTTAACCTTCCTCTCTCTCTCTCTCTCTCTCTCTCTCTCTCTCTCTCTCTCTCTCTCTCTCTCTCTCTCTCTCTCTCTCTCTCTCTCTCTCTCTCTCTCTCTCTCTCTCTCTCTCTCTCTCTCTCTCTCTCTCTCTCTCTCTCTCTCTCTCTCTCTCTCTCTCTCTCTCTCTCTCTCTCTCTCTCTCTCTCTCTCTCTCTCACACATATGATATACAATAATGTTAATTTTAATTGATATGAATAATATATACTGTAAATTGTAATCACTAATGGAATTGACACTACTTTTTTTCTTACACACACACACACACACACACACACACACACACACACACACACACACACACACACACACACACACCCACACACACAAAAGGCTCAGATAGGTTAGTCAAGGTGGCACACACAAAAAAAAAAAATAAAATAAAATAAATAAATAGATAAATAAATAGATAAATAAATAAATACATACATACATACATACATACATGAACTCTTCCGAGTTTTCCATCATCTGACTACGACAGCAAAGTCACTCTCAAACTAAATTTATCTATGGTGTATACCTATTACCTAACTCCTCGATTATAGTAAATTCTTTGACAACTTAATTTCCAAAGTGGACCACATTCTGACTCTCTTCCCTTTTGTGGAAATATCCATTCTTGAAAACTTCAAAGTTCACGACCATCTTTGGATTTCCTCTCCCTTCATTTACCATCCTAGTGAATTAGCCTTTATCTTTACTATCGCCACTTTGGATGATTCAGGGCTTGTTCCTCTTTCTTCACCATCCTCTGACTACTTCATGCTACCCATTAGGATCCTTTGCAGTGATGTTTTACATGCCCTCGGTAATCCAAACCCCTCACAAGGCTCATGGACGTGATGGGGTCCCTCCTACTGTTTTCTGAAGCTGTTCCTCCGTGCTTACACCTTGCCTGGTCAAACTCTTTCAACTCTGTCTATCAACATCTACCTTTTCTTCTTGCTAGAAGTCTGTCTACATTCAGCCTGTTCATAAAAAGGGTGACCGTCAACCTACCGTCCTATTGCTTTAATTTCCTGCCTACCTAAATGTTTTGAATCTATCTTCAACAGGAAGATTCTTAAACATGTATCACTTCACCATATGATCCTTAGTGTGGTTACCGATAAGGCTGCTCTACTGGTGATCTGGCTTTCCTTACTGAGTCTTGGTGTTACTGAGTCTTTTCCTGTTGCCTTAGACATAATCAAAAGCTTTTAATAGTCTGGCAAAAAGCTTTAATTTCCAAACCATCCTCCTACAGCTTCTATCATTCTCTCTGTAACTTCATCTTAAATTTCCTTTCTGACCGTTCTATTGATGGTGTGGTAGGCGGTCACTGTTCTCCTAAATCTATTAACAGTGGTATTTCTCAGGGTTATGTTCTGTCACCTACTCTCTTCCTATTATTCATCTATGATCTTCTAAACCAAACTTCTTGTTCTATCCACTTCTACAGTGATGATACCACTCTGCACTTTTCCACGTCTTTTCTAGACTTTCAACTCTTCAGGAAGTAAACAGTTCACGCAGGGAAGCCACAAAACACCTGACTTCCGATCTCTCTAAAATTTTTGATTGTGGCAGAGCAAACTTAGTATTGTTCAATGCCTCAAAAACTCAATTCCTCCATCTATCAACTCGACACAGCCTTCCAGACAACTATTCCCTCTTCTTCAATGGCACTCAACCGTCCCCCTCTTCTACACTGAACATCCTCGGTCTGTCCTTTACTTACAATCTAAACTCTAAACTTTACATTCCATCTCTAGGTGAAACAGTTTCTATGAAGTTAGGCGTTCTGAATCGTCTCCGCCAGTTTTTCTCACCACCCACCCCCCACAGCTGCTAACTTTTTACAAGCGCCTTAACTGTTCATGTTTGCAGTGTGTTTCACATGTGTGTGTGTGTGGGTGTGTGGGGAGGATTCCACTCATACCGCTCTTTTAGACAGGGTGGAATCAAAAGCTTTTCGTCTTATCAACTCTTCTCCTTTAACTGAATATTTTTAACCTCTTTCTCATCGCCGCAGTGTTGCATCTCTTGCTATCCTTTACGCTATTTTCATGCAAACTGCTCTTCTAATCTTGCTAACTGCATGCCTTACCTCCTTCCGCCGCCTCGCTGCACAAGATTTTCTTGTTTCTTTCATCCCTATTCTGTCCACCTCTCTAATGCAAGAATTAACCAGTATTCTCAATCAGTAAATTCTTTGTCTGGTAAAGTCTGAAACTCCCTGCCTGCTTCTTTATTTCCATCTTCCTATGACTTGAACTCTTTCAAGTGGGA
>NC_087159.1:18200000-18230000 GCF_035594125.1 Scylla paramamosain
TCCTCACACACACACACACACACACACACACACACACACACACACACACACACACACACACACACACACACACATATATATATATATATATATATATATATATATATATATATATATATATATATATATATATATATATATATATATATATATATAGATAGATAGATAGATAGATAGATAGATAGATAGATAGATAGACAGATAGATAAGCATTTGAAAATGTAATCTAGAGAGAAACAAAAGGTTTGAAGTGCTTTTTTTTCATGTAAAAGGGGGACGGGTCAGAAGGATCAAAAATATAATAATAATAGTAATAATTATAATAATAATAATAATAATAATAATAATAATAATAATAATAATAATGATAATAATAAAAGGCGCACTGAGGTGCCGGTCCCCAAACAGAGTCGATAACGGTAGTCAGAAATTACAGGATAAGTGTCTTGAAACCTCCCTCTTGAAAGAGTTCAAGTTATAAGAAGGTGGAAATATGAACACAGGCAGGGAGTTCCAAAGTTTACCAGAGAAAGGGATGAATGATTGAGAATACTGGTTAACTCTTGCACTAGAGAGGTGAACAGAATAAGGATGACAGAAAGAAGAAAGTTGTGCAGCGAGGCTGTGGGAGGAGGGGAGGCATGCAGTTAGCAATATCAGAAGAGCAGTTGACATGAAAATAGCGGTAGAAGAAAGCAAGAAATGCAACATCGCGGTGATGAGAGAGAGGCTGAAGACAGTCAGTTAGAGGAGAAGAGTTGAAAAGACGAAAAGCTTTTGATTCCAATTTGTCTGTAAAAGCAGTATGAGTGGAATACCCCCGATACATGCGAAGCATACTTCATACATGGACGGATAAGGCCCCTGTACAGAGTTAGCAGCTGTGGGTGGGGAGTGAGAAAAACTTGTGGAGACGACTCAGAACGTCTAACATCATAGAAGCTATTTTAGCTAGAGATGAGATATGAAGTTTCCAATTTAGATTATAAGCTAAGAACAGACCGAGGATGTTCAGGGTAGAAGAGAGGGACAGTTGAGTGTCATTGAAGATTTGGGGATAGTTGTCTGGAAGGTTGTGTCAAGTTGATAGATGGAGGAATTTAGTTTTGAAGCATTGAAAAATACTAAGCTTGCTAAGTAAGAATGGAGATCGCCACAAAAGGAAAGAGGATTATAATGTGCTCTACTTTGGAAGTAAAGGAGTCAAATAATTACTTATAGTCAGAGGAGTTAGGTGAGAGGTATACAACAGATAAATTTCGTTTGAGAGTGACTTTGTAGTCGTAGTCAGATGGTGGAAGATTCAGAAGATTCAAGCGTGTGAGCATGAGAGCAGATTAAGTCGTTGCACACATAGACGCAACATCCAGCTTTGGACTGAAAATGAGGATACAGAAAGTAGGAGGGAACACAAAAGGAGTTACTTGTCAGTTGCCTCAGACACCTGTGTTTCAGTGTGGAAAAGAAGATGAAGTTTTGTAGAGGAGAGGTGGTGTTAATGTTAATGTTAATGAAGAAAAAGTTGAGGGGGGGTGTCAAGATACTTAGCTCGATACCAGAAGAGCACCCAGGCCTGGGGAAATTTTTGTTCCCCTTCCCAGATGGGAACTCCGAAACTGGTGAGAGTCTCCTCATGTTACATTACATAGTAAAATGTAGAGTACATTTAATCCTATATCTAATGGTATGTGTCAGTTACCTCTAAGATCACATTTCATGGGTGAATATTTCTGGATACCGACCACACCTTTACTTATTGTATGACGTAGCAAGCGAACTATCAAGTATAGAAGCTGATAATTGTTGTATCGTTTAGAAGTTTTAGAGCTGCACACTGTTTCATGATATGCTTAAAAACAATCAGTAAAAAAAAAAAAAATGTACAAAATAAGGAGTTTGCTGGAAAGGTGAAGCTCGGAGACACCTAGCATAATCTTAACTTCAACTGCACAAAATCAAAATTTTGAGATGGAAGAAACGGTTTCATAGAGCATTTCATTAAGAATTAAATTATGTGGCTAATATGCTTTCAGTTGTACTGAGATCAAATTTAGTGGGTTAGAATTTTGGAAAACGAGATTTTTATTTCTTTAAGTTTTTAAACATATATTCGTTCATGTAAGCATTTTTAGCCCTTTATACTTACCCAATTGCAGCGTGATCACTTTATTACTTCATGAATCGCTATGAAGCGTCTCTACATGCGCAGTGGATATACTAATTTAGTATACTCAGTTGCGTACCGTACATACCAAATTTCAGTACAGACGATCACCAAAAGTTTTTGAGAAACCGTATGTCAGAAGCTTTCGAACTTTTTTTCAAGCTATCCATCAAATCCCCCAACCAGCGGCGACGAAACTGTTACCATATCTCAAATACATGATCTATCTACCTGAACATAATTAAGGTTCACTAATAACTACTACTACCACAACATCAATAACTACTACTACTACTACTATTACTGCTACTACAACAACAACTACTACTACTACTATTACTACTATTACTATTACTACTACTACTACTTCTACTACTACTACTACTACTGCTGCTGCTGCTGCTGCTGCTGCTGTTAGTACTACTACATACTATTGTTGCTGCTGCTGTTCTTTCTGATGATGATGAGAAGGGGGATACTACTACTACTACTACAACCAGTAAAACGCCTAGGAAGGCGATTGACGAGCGAAGCTGTCAGTAATGCATCAGCGTAAGAGGTATTTCAATAAGTGTGACACAGAGAGAGAGAGAGAGAGAGAGAGAGAGAGAGAGAGAGAGAGAGAGAGAGAGAGAGAGAGAGAGAGAGAGAGAGAGAGTGGCAATTTCAGGCACATCGCGCACTTGCCTAATATTCATATCACTCTAGCTCAAAACTTTACGAGAGCCCAGTGTTTGTGCTATATACCGTTTGATAGGAAATTTCATTCCAATCATAATTTTTTTGAGAGATCAGAAGTGTGGAAGTGGTTTCCCTGCATGAATTATTTACTTTCTGAAGGGCTGGACGTCTACGGAAAGACGTGGAAAAGTGCAGGGTGGTTTCATTAGAGTAAGAGCGGACAGAACAAGAAGTTTGGTTTAGAAAATCATTGACGAATAGTAGGAAGAGAATGGGTGACAAGACAGAACTCTGAGGAACACCACTGTTAATAGATGTAGGAGAACAGTGACCGTCTACCATAGCAGCAATACAACGGTCAGAAAGGAAACTTGAAATGAATTTACATAGAGGGTGGAATCAAAAGCTTTTCTTCTCATCAGCTCTTCTCCTCTAACTGATTGTCTTCAGCCTCTTTCTCATCGCCGCAATGTTGCATCTCTTGGTATCTTCTACTGCTATTTTCATGCGAACTGCTCTTCTGATCTTTTTAATTGCATGCCTCTCCTCCTCCCGCGAGCCTCGATGAACAGGATTTTCTTCTTTCTCTCACCCCTATTCGGTCCACCTCTCTAATGCAAGAGTTAACCAGTATTCTCAATCATTCATCCCTTTCTCTGGTAAACTTTGGAACTCCCTGCTTGCTTCTGTATTTCCATCTTTCTATGACTTGAACTCCTTTAAGAGGGAGGTTTCAAGACATTTACCCTTCATTTTTTTTACCACGGCTTCGGACCGTATTCGGGGACCGGCATTTTAATGTGCTTTTTTTTATTTTTTTATTAGATTTTTGTTGCTCTTGGCCCACGTCCCTCCTACATAAAAAAAAAAAAGACATACGCTACCTCATTGTGAAAGATCAAGGGGTGTTGAGGTAATACACTGGCCAAGGGCAACAAAAATCCAATAAAAAAAAATGCCCACTGAAATGCCAGTCCCATAAAAGGGTCCAAGGTGGTAGTCAAAAATTGAAGGATAAGTGTCTTGAAACCTCCCTCTTAAATGAATTCAAGTCACAGGAAGATGGAAATACAGAAGCAGGCAGGGAGTTCCAGAGTTTACCAGAGAAAGGGATGAATGATTGAGAATACTGGTTAACTCTTGCGTTAGAGAGGTGTTCAGAATAGGGGTGAGAGAAAGAAGAAAGTCTTGTGCCGCGAGGCCGCGGGAGGGGGGCAGGCATGCAGTTAGCAATATCAGAAGAGCAGTTAGCATGAAAATAGCGGTAGACAGCTAGAGATGCAACATTGCAGCGATGAGAGAGAGGCTGAAGACAGTCAGTTACAAGAGAGGAGTTGATGAGACGAAAAGCTTTTGATTCCACCCTGTCTAGAAGAGCAGCATGAGTGGAACCCTCCCAAGACATGTGAAGCATACTCTATACATGGACGGATAAGGCCCTTGTACAGAGTTACCAGCTGTTGGGGTAAGAAAAACTAGCGGAGACGTCTCGGAACGCCTAACTTCATACAAACTGTTTTAGCTAGAGATAAGATGGGAAGTTTCCAGTTCAGATTATATGTAAAGAACAGACCAAGGATGTTCATTGTAGAAGAGGGGGACAGTTGAATGTCATTAAAGAAGACGGGATAATTGTCTGGAAGGTTGTGTCGAGTTGACAGATGGAGAACTTGAATTTTTGAGGCACTGAACAATACCAAGTTTGCTCTGCACCAATCAGAAATTTTAATAAGATCAGAAGTCAGGCGTTATGTGGCTTCCCAGCGTCAAATGTTTATTTCCAGAAGTGTTGGACGTCTATGATAAGACATGGAAAAGTGCAAGATGGTATCATCAGCGTAGGAGTGGATAGGACAAGAAGTTTGGTTTACAAGGTCATTCATGAATAATAAGAAGAGAGTGAGTGACAGGACAGAGCCCTGAGGAACACCACTCTTAATAGATTTAGAAGAAGAACAGTGACCGTTTACCACAGCAGCAATAGAACGGTCAGAAAGGAAACTTGAGATGAAGTTACAGAGAGAAAGATAGAAGCTGTAAGAGGTTAGTTTGGAAATCAAAGCTTTGTGCCACAATCTATCAAAGCTCTTGATATATCCAAGGGAACAGCAAAAGTTTCTCCAAAATCTCTAAAAGAGGATGATCAAGACTCATTAAGAGAAGCTATAAGATCACCAGTAGAGTGGCATTGACGGAACCCATACTGGCGATCAGATAGAAGTTTGTGAAGTGATAGATGTTTAAGAATCTTCCTGTTGAGGATATATTCAAAAACTTTAAATATATCCGAAATTAAAACAATAGGACGGTAGTTTGAGGGATTAGAACGGTCACCCTTTTTAGGAACTTCCAGCAAGGAAGGGTAGATGTTGACGGACAGATTTGAAAGAGTCTGACTAGGCAAGATGCAATAGGAGGAACCCTATCAGGTCATTAAGCCTTCCGAGGCTTTAGGCCAGCGAGGGCATGGAAAACATCATTGCGAAGAATTTTAATAGGTAGCATGAAGTAGACAGAGGGTGGAGGAGAGGGAGGAACAATTCGTGAATTGTCGAAGGTAGAGTTTTTAGCAAAGGTTTGAGCGAAGAATTCAGCTTTAGTGATAGATGTGATAGCAGTGGTGCCATCTGGTTGAAATAAAGGAGGGAAAGAAGAAGAAGCAAAGTTACTGGAGATACTTTTGACTTGATGCCAGAATTCACGAGGAAAGTTAGATCTTGAAAGATTTTAACACTTTCTATTAATGAAGGAGTTTTTGGCTACTTGGAGAACAGACTTGGCATGGTTCCAGCTAAAAATGTAAAGTGCACGAGATTCTGCTGATGGAAGACTTAAGTACCTTTTGTGGGCCACCTCTCTATCATGTATAGCACGAGAGAAAGCTGTGTCAAACCGAGGTTTGGAGAAAAAGATTGAATAATGTACGCCTCCATGCCAGACACTATCACTTCTATTATGCGCTCGGAACACAAAGACGGGTCTCTGATAAGGAAGCAGTAGTCATTCCAAGGATAATCAGCAAAATGCCTCTTCAGGTCCCTCCAAGTAGCAGCGGCAAAACGCCAGAGGCACCTACGCTTAGGGGGATCCTGAGGAGGGATTGGAGCGATAGGACAAGATAAAGATATGAGACTGTGATCAGAGGAGCCCAACGGAGAAGAGAGGGTGACAGCATAAGCAGAAGGTTTAGAGGTCAGGAGAAGGTCAAGAATAATGGGCGTATCTCCAAGACGGTCAGGAATACGAGTAGGGTATTGCACCTATTGCTCTAGGAGGTGAAAGATAGCAAAGTTGATGGCTAGTTCACCATATGTTCAGTGAAGGGAGAGGAAACCAAAAGTTGGTGAACAGTGAAGTCTTCAAGAATGGAGATCTCTGTAAAAGAGAAGAGAGTCAAAATGTGTTCCACTTTGGAAGTTAAATAGTCAAAGAATTTCTTATTGTCAGAGGAATTAGGGTAGAGGTATATAGCACAGATAAATTTTGTTTGAGTCACTTTGTAGTCGTAGCTAGATGGTGGAAAAATAGGAAGATTCAAGAGCGTGGGCACGAGAGCAGGTTAAGTCGTTGCACACATAAATGCAACATCCAGCTTTGAATTGAAAATGAGGATAGAGAAAGTAGGAGGGAACAAAAATCGGGATACTGTCAGTTACCTCAGAAACCTGTGTTTCAGTGAGGAAAAGAAGATGAGGTTTAAAAGAGGAGAGGTAGTGTTTTACAAACTGAAAATTAGATCTAAGACCGCGAATGTTGCAGAAGTTAATGAAGAAAAGGTTGAGGGGGGTGTCAAGACACTTAGGGTCGTTATCAAAAAAGCAGTCCGAACTGGGGATATTTGTGGTCCCCTCCCCAGATGGCAACTCCGAAGCTGGTGTAGGAGTCGCCTTGATAAATTTTAATTTTTGAGTGAAGTTTGTGTAGGTTATTAGGTGCTTGTAGTTTTGTGTGGAGGAAGAGAGTTGTCTTTAGAGGGCAGGCTGTAACTGACCTCTTGTGTTGGGAGACAAAGGGAAACGTTCAGTGAGGTCACAGCTGGGTTTAATAAGGTTCACAGCACCCCCTGATCCAGTGCTTTCGACCTCACTGGGAGTAATTATCAGTGCACTAACCTTCAGATCACCATGTTATAATATATTATGTTTGAATTGCGTATAGATTTATAGCAATGCTGAAGATGATAAAAATTAATAATAAATATCAATAATGATAATAATAATAATAAAAAAATAAATAAATAAAATAAAATGAAAAAATAATAATAATAACAATAATAATAATAATAATAATAATAATAACTATAATAATAATAATAATAATAATAATAATAATAATAATAATGATAATAATAATAATAATAATAACAATAATAATGATATTATTATTATCATTATTATTATTATTATTATTATTATTATTATTATTATTATTATTATTGTTATTATTATTATTATCATTATTATTATTATTACTATTATTATTATTATTATTATTATTATTATTATTATTAGTAGTAGTAGTAGTAGTAGTAGTAGTAGTAGTAGTAGTAGTAGTAGTATCATTATTATTATTAATATTATGATTATTATTTTTTTCTAATATATTATTATTATTATCATTAATATTATTATTATTATTATAATTATCATCATCATCATCATCATCATATCATCATTATCTGTTATGAGCATCTGAAAAATATGGAGGTAAGAAATCTGGAAAACTGGTGATTAATGCGGTCAGGTGTGAACGGTGAAAAATGAAAAGGAAGGCCATGGCTGAAGTGAATGAATTGTATGGAGAGGGCACTGGATGAGCGAGGAATGACTGCAGGAAGCAAGAGCGATTGTGCATGATAGAGGTAAAGGGAGAGCGACAGTGGTGAGTGCATGGAAATCACGCTATCCTTTCGGCTCATGGGCACATCTGGCATGGCTCATTAACGTATGGTGCGGGACACTCCATAGGAAGTATCCTATTGTGGTTTAAGGACTGGAGTAGATGCGGAGCAAGGAAAGGTTAAAATCACGAAGTGTGAAGGGTAAAACAGTTTATGCTGTCGGACCTTGCTGAGAAACTATTTGCCGAGCTGTGCAATGCATAAGCTCCTGGGGGGTTAAGTGTGAATGATGTATAGATGAATGTGTGGTGCTTCGTCTGGAACACGCCATGTAGAATTGCCGGCATGGTATATTAGCATAATGATTATTATCATAGTAGCGATTTATTTTTTTTTAAGATGACAACAATCTTGAGGGTGATGATAAATTATCATTTATACTATATGCTTATATTGTTTTGATTATTATTATTATTACTATTATTGACATTAGTATATTATATATATATATATATATATATATATATATATATATATATATATATATATATATATATATATATATATATATATATATATATATATATATATATATATATATATATATATATATATATATATATATATATATATATATATATATATATATATATATATATATATATATATATATATATATATATATATATATATATATATATTGAAGACATTTTGGAAGAATATTTCAAAATATTTTTTGGGAAAGCCTCATAAATTATGGTTTTAAAGGCTACACATATGGTCATATATAAAAGGTCAGATAACGAATTCTAATTGTATGAATGGAAATAACTGACAGTAATGCGACACACATGAGAATGGACAAGTTTCCGGAAGAGATGTGAGGGAAGAAGGTTCTGTCTGAAAAGTTTACAAATGAGGTTTAAGGTGATATATATATATATATATATATATATATATATATATATATATATATATATATATATATATATATATATATATATATATATATATATATATATATATATAATGGAGGCCAGCCAAAGTAGACACAAATTCATAGAAAATAGCCAACTCAAAATGCGGTTTAAAAAAAAAAGAGAGAGTTTTTAAGTATATTGATACTCCTCTTATGAAACTGTTTAGGGAGAAATACAGAAACACGAAGAAGCTTCTAGAGTTTAACAGTGAAGAAGATGAAAGAGAAAAGAAACTCTTGCATTAGTAAAGTGGACAGAACTGAACAGAGGTGAAAAGTAAGTAGAAAGTTTTGTTTAGCAAGGCTGCAGGAAGGAGAAAAGTATGCTTTTACCAAGCTTGGAAGAGCAGAAGACACAGAAATAACAGTATATGATAGTAAGAGATGCAATATTGCGGCGGTGTGTGACAATCAATATTGAGAGTATATATGAGATGAAAAATTTTTGACCCCACTTTGTTTATTAGGACTAAGGGGGCTGAACCTTATGTGGGAACAATACTCCATACATGCATTCCTGTATACAGTAAATAACTAGGAGTAGGAGAGGTATTAGATGAGGTAACACATAAATATGTTCAGCAGAGAGGACAGAGATGGTTGTCACTGAAGAAAAATGGTATTTCTCTGGAAGGTTGTTTTAAGTGGATACATGAAGGATAAGAGATTATGGAGAATTGAACAACACAAGGCTTACCATACTTCATTCTAAAATAATAGGAAAATCACAAAATTATTTGTTCTGTGGATGATCCCCGTCACCTCCTTAATTATAGGTAAGTATGGTGTTTACCACAGGAGTACGCAGCTGTGCTATTCGTACTTTGAGAAATGTACAATGAGAGAAAGAACTAAAAACAAGAAAGTAAGAAATCATTATATGTATTGGATATCAACTGGTCGGAGACGCTATCCAACGCAGGATAATATGATGGATCGGAGATGACACATCTGAACTTCAGACAAACGAGCAAAAACTACTGCAGGTTATTAAACAGGCCAACAATCGTAATCATGAGAAAATAAATATGAAGAAACATGGCATATATATATATATATATATATATATATATATATATATATATATATATATATATATATATATATATATATATATATATATATATATATATATATATATATATATATGTGTGTGTGTGTGTGTGTGTGTGTGTGTGTGTGTGTGTGTGTGTGTGTGTGTGTGTGTGTGTGTGTGTGTGTGTGTGTGTGTGTGTGTGTGTGTGTGTGTGTGTGTGTGTGTGTGTGTGTGTGTGTGTGTGTGTGTGTGTGTCCCGGTTTCCTTTATGAATGAGGTCTACAAAGATGTCTCTTGGCAGAAGACTTTGGTGGACTAGCCTTTAACTTTGCTATCCTCCACGACCTAGAGCAATTGATACAGCATCCTACTCGTATTCTTGACCGTCTTGGAGATGCGCCCAGCATTCTTAACCTTTTCCTAGCCTCTCCAATCCCTTCTCAGGATCCCCCAAAGCGGAGTTTTTGCCTCTGGAGTTTTTGCCTCTGCTAGTTGCAGGACCTGAGGAGGCATTATGCTGAGACTCTTCTATGTTTGTTGAGCGCATAATTAATGTGATAGTGTCTGACATGGAAGCATATATTCCATACTCTTTCTCTCGACCTAAACCTTCCAAACCTTGGTTTAACACAGCCTGTTTTCGTGATACACATGATAGAGAGGTGACCCACAAGGGATACTTGAGCCTTCCATCATCTGAATCTCATGCGCTTTATATTTCTGCCCGGAATGATGCCAACTTTGTTCTCCAACTAGCCAAAAACTCCTTCATTAACAGAAAGTGTCAAAATTCTTCAAGATCTAACTCCCCTCGTGCTTTCTGGTATCTAGCCAAAAACATCTCCAATAACTATGTTTCTTCATCTTTCCCTCCTTTATTTCAACCTGGTAGCGCTACTACCATCTCATCTATTTTTAAAGCTGAGGTCTTAGCTCAAAATTCTACCTTGGATAATTCAGGGCTTGCTCCTTCTTCTCCTCGACCCTCTGACTACTTCATGCAACTCATTAAAATCCTTCGCAATGATGTTTTCCATGTCCTTGTTGGTCTCAACCCTTAGAAGGCTTATAGACCTAACGGGGTCCTTCCTCTTGTTTTCCGAAACTGTGCCTCCGTGCTTGCATCTTGCCTAGTCAAACTCTTTCAACCTTTCGGACAACTGTCTTCTCTTCTTCAATGACACTCAACTGTCCCTCTCTTCTACAATGAACATCCTCTGTCTGTCCTTTATTTATAGTCTAAACTGAAGACTTCACATCTCATCTCTAGCTAAAACAGCTTCTATGAAGTTAGACGTTCTGAGTCGTCTCCGCAGGTTTTTTTTTCACCCATCCAGCTGCTAACTCTGTACAGGGGCCTTATCTGTCCATGTATGGAGTATGCTTCACATTTATGAGGTTCTTTCACTCATACCGCATTTTTAGACAGGATGTAATCAAATGTAGTCTTCTAGTTCTTTCTTATCGACGCAGTATTGCATCTCTTGCTATCTCTTACCACCAGTTTCATGCTTGCTGCTCTTCTGATCTTGCTAACTGCATGCCTTCTCTCCTTCCGCGGTCTCTCTATAAAAGACTTTCTTCTTTCTCTCATCCCTACTCTGTGCCATCTCTTATGTAAAAGTTAACCAATATTCTCAATCATTCATCCTTTTATCTGATAAACTCTGGAACTCCCTACCAGCTTCTGTATTTTCTCCTTCCTATGACTTGAACTCTTTTAAGAGGGAGGTTTCAAGACACTTATCCTTTAATTTTCGATAATTCTCTTGATATCTCTTTTTGGAGTGGCACCTCAGTGGGATTTTCTCTCTCTCTCTCTCTCTCTCTCTCTCTCTCTCTCTCTCTCTCTCTCTCTCTCTCTCTCTCTCTCTCTCTCTCTCTCTCTCTCTCTCTCTCTTTTGTTTCCCTTGGGCTGCTTCTGTATCTCCTTCCTATGACGAACTCTTTCAAGTGGGAGGTTTAAAAACATCCTCCAGTTTTCGATTGTTCAGTTTGATCTCTCTTAAGGGGCTGACACTCTAGTGGACCCTTACTTTTTTTTTTCTCTTTTCGTTGCAATTATCCTAGTGTTCCTTTTTCATAAAATAAATAAATAAATAAATAAATCTGCCATTTGCAGTAGACCTATATGGGAGAACATAGAGAACTTTGTAAAAAAAAAAAAAAAAAAACTAATTCACAGACAGGCTTTTAGGAATGGGAAAAGTGAATGTGGTTAGACCTAGACTATTTAAGTTAATTTTGAATGACAGAACTATTTAGGTGGAGTAAAATTTTCCTTTTTTTCAGGGGGGGGAAATAATAAAAAAAAAATAATAATAATGTATGTATCAAAATGTGTGAAAAGATATAAATGGAAATTATCCCTAACTCAATATATACTGCGGATTGAATCGATAATGAAGAAAATAACTTCCTTATGCGGCCTCAAATAAATTTCTTGATTTTCTTCTAATT
Source organism: Scylla paramamosain (assembly GCF_035594125.1). Lineage (NCBI taxonomy): Eukaryota > Metazoa > Arthropoda > Malacostraca > Decapoda > Portunidae > Scylla > Scylla paramamosain. Next base: position 18,212,161 of record NC_087159.1, read on the forward strand.
TATTAATAATTGTAGAGAATGATAATAATATATATATATATATATATATATATATATATATATATATATATATATATATATATATATATATATATATATATATATATATATATATATATATATATATATATCATAGCAAAGCTGCGACAGCAGCTGAAGTGTTTAACGTCGAACAGTAAACATCCAGCTCTTTGGAGTCATCTACCTTTGAACACAAATTTATACACAAAATTTTGTAGTAATGTTTTGAGTTAATGAGTTGGAGAAAAAAAAAAAAAAACTTGAATCAGGCAAATAATCTTGAACTTCTAAAAGCTTTATGCATCTTTCATGGATCCTATCTGATTCTTTAAAAATCATACTTATTTTCATATTCAGTTAACAGAGACACCATAGATGTGGCGTAGACACAAATGGCACTTAGGTGTTGCACTTGTACTGTGTCCTTCTGCCACTGAAATTCTGCTAAGCTAAAATATATCATCATACATTTAATAGTATAATTACTTTACCCACACAGCACTAAAATAAATATAGGAAATCCTTTGTTCCTAAGAGTATCCTAAATCTTAGCTATTTGAGAAGTGACTGCAAGACTGTTGTGATAGAATAATTTAGTTTCTCTCTCTCTCTCTCTCTCTCTCTCTCTCTCTCTCTCTCTCTCTCTCTCTCTCTCTCTCTCTCTCTCTCTATATATATATATATATATATATATATATATATATATATATATATATATATATATATATATATATATATATATATATATATTTCTATCTGTATCAATTTTTATTTTATTTTATTTATGGATCTCCAGCCCATAATTAATTTAATTTTATATGCAACTATGTATTGTATTAAAATCCAACAATGAAGATAGATATCTTATTTCTTATACCTCACGAAGATTAGGTTTAATATCCAAATTTGTTCTTTGATAGTCACTGAAAAACTGTAAGTTAAAAAGTAAAGGAAACACACTGAGGACACTGTGGATTGCGTGGGGTTCACAAAAAGAATATATATATATATATATATATATATATATATATATATATATATATATATATATATATATATATATATATATATATATATATATATATATATATATATATATTTATATGATGCCCATTTTGCGGCAAACAAATATACTTTGTCAAGGATCTGGCGTAAGAACTAACGCCCTTCCCCCTACTCACCATTCAAAGTCGAGACATTAATCCTCACTACGCGAACTTACATTCAAATGAAGGTAAAGACAATAGTATTACGGGCCACTCAGTGACTAAAAAAAGAAAAAAAAAAAAAAGCCTTTATCACATGATGCCGCACGTAAGTACCCTGTGGTTGAGAATTACATGAACAAGAATTTTACATCCGGAGTAGTGACCAATGACCAAAATAAATAGGCATTGCCATCCATTATAGAGGCTGACCGAATATGGAATGACATTAAAATGAGGCCACATGAGTTGGGGGAAGGCACAGAGTTAGCAAGATAAAAGTACCAGTTAGCGTGAAAACAGCAAAAGAAAACAACAGCAGAGACAACCTTGCGACGAAGAGAGAATGGATGGAGACAGCTGATGAGAGGATATCGCATTGATTACATCATATCTAAGAAAGACAGATGAGAAATTGGGTTTTTGAGGTATTAAACAATACCGAGTTTGCTCTATCCCAATCAAATATCTTTGAAAAATCACGAATCCGGTGTTCGGTGGCCTCCGTACGTGGACTGTTCAGTTCCTTAAGAGGTGAACATCTAGGAAATATGTGGAAAGTGCAAAATAACGTTCTGAATGTAAGAGTGGATAGAACTGATAGTTTTGACTTAGAAGATCATTGGTAAAAAAAAAAAGTTGGTACAGTAGAACGCTGAGTAACACTACTGTTAATAGACGTGGAATAGCAAAAGAAAAGTTAAAGGTATAGAGAGAGAAGCATAAAAAAAAAAACAGAGATAGTTTCGAAATCTAAGCTTTGTGCCAGGTTATAAAACTCTTGTTACATCTATGGTAATGGTGAAAAATGCATCAAAATTCCTAAAAAAAAACAAAAAAAACAGTGCTATAATAAAAATTCAATGAGGAAGGCCAGATCACCAAAAGAGGGTCCATGGCGGAACATGTACTGGAGATCACACATAAGGTTGTGAAGTGATAAATGATTATGAATCTTGTTAAGGTTAGATTAAAGAAAAAAAGAAAAAAAATTTGGAACGACAGAAAACCAAATCTCTACACACCCTCTTTAAGAACAGGCTGAATGTAAGCGAGTGTAAGAGTCCAACATGAAGGATATATGAATGTTGTTGGAAGAGTTTGATCTGGCAAAGTGCAAGCACAGAGGCACGATTACAGAGAACAATAGGAAAGACGCATTCTGGTCAATAAGCTTTCTGAAGTTTAAGACCGGTAAGGGTATGAAAAACACCATTAGGAAGAATCTTAATAAAAGGCATGGAATAATTCGGGGACATAGGAGAGGGAGAGAGAAAAAATAATAATCACTGAATTTCTAGCAGGTTTTAACGAGGGTTTCAGTTATAAATATGAAATAAGGAGAAAAAAAAAAGAAAAAGCAATGTTGTTGGATATATTTTTGACTAGGTACTAAACGTGATGGGCAAATTTGGTTTGCAAAAAAGTTTGATATTTTCTGTCGATGAAAGATTTTTCGGCTAGCTGAAGAACAGTTATGGCATGATTGCGGAAATGAATGCAAACTAATTTCTTTGAACTTCAGAGCTGCAGGAAATGAAAGGCTCAGATGTCACTTAAGTGCCACTTCTCTATCATAAATAAAAAGCCGAGTTAAAACAAAGGGTATTATTGGTGATTATACCCAGTCATTTACCTCGTTTTTATTTTCTTAGCCGGTTTTTATGATAATTAAGGCTGTTATAAGACATGTTTCTTTTATAGTCTTTTTGTCGCAAGTTTTCGAGCTAGGAATTTTTCAGTTATTATTTAGCCCACGCGGAAGGACTGTCATGGCGGACCTGTTCAGCTCGCATCTTTTCACAGTCGATACTGTTGCCTTCTTCAACACCAACATTGAATCTTCCAGTCACATTTATCATTTGATACCCAATCATGTGCGATCAACTCTCATGCCGCACATGCGCAAATGCCACCCTAAGTGGAACTTGATTTGAAATATCAGTTACAAGATGGCCGAGCTCTGTGCTGGGGGCGCGGTCCTACTCCACATGATATAATTAAGCTATTCTACAAGGCTAACTGGTCCTCATTGAAATTTCTAGGAAATCACGGGATTCTTGCCAGCCATAGTTCCCTTACCTCCAGCTGACGACTCCAGCAATAAAGAAAACTAATAAGGTATGCATGTTAGTTACTAGGTTAGTTATGTTAGGTTTGGTAGATTTGGCTAGATTAATTTGGTTAGGTTAGGTTAGTTAGATTTGGTTAGGTTCAACGTTTTCTTGACGATTTTGCTTTTTACTGTGTTTTTTTTTTTTTGATGCATTCGATTTGAGCCTCATTCTTATCAGAAATCCTTTGTTTTCTAATCCTCTCTGCCTGTGGGTCAATGTGGAGAGGAAACAGGAAAACTAGGTATTTCCTACGGAAATGAGCCTTAAATTGGTGTGAATAATATAAAAACATTCAAGAAAAAAAAAAGCAAAATTGCCAGCGCAAGGAAGCACAGATAATAAATAAAAATTTATTTAGTCTAGAAAAGTTAAGAGAGAGAAAAAGAGAGTGGAATTTACACGTCTCTATGCCAGACACAATCGCATCAATTATGAGCCCAGCACATGAAGATGGGTCCCTGACACGGAAGCAGTAATCATTCCATGGAAAATTAAAGTAATACCTCCTCAGGTTCCCCTAATTACTGGAGGCAGACTACCAGAGTTACCTGTGTTTTCGAGGATATTGAGGGGAAATTGGAGTGATAGAACAAGAAACTGATGTAAGATTATGATCGAAAAAAAAAAACAGCGGTGAGAACAGTGGTGCAAACAGATTAAAAAGAAGTTGAGAAAAGATTAAAAATGTTAAACGTGACACCAATGCCAAAGTTCAGCGGTGAGGACAGTGACAAAGTAAGCATAATTAATAGATATTAAAAAAAAAATCAAGAATGTTGTACCTAACACCAATACAGTCAGATATGCTAGAAGTTTTGCTCTAGTTCTTGGAAGTTAGCAAAGTTAAGGCTAGATTATCATGTTGGTCACTAGTGGAAGATGAAAGCTATAGCTGGCAGTAAACAATGTTCGACAAAAATGGAGATTTCACTGAACGGAATGTAAGTGAAGGTGTGATCCATCTTGGCAGTTAAATATTTGAAGAATTTTCCATGATTAGAACTCTTACGGAGGAGATGAAGTTTGTGTGAGAGTGACTATGAACTCTAAAGTCAGAAGGCAATAAAAAAAAAAATCAGAAAAGCCTGGGCACAATTATCGAATTCAGTTCTGGCACAGTCAGATGCGATATCAACTTCGAAATACAAGTCAGAATAAAAAAAAGAGCATTGAAGTGAACGAAGAAGAGGTTACTATCAATTACCAGAACTCGTGTTCCAGTGAGGAAGAGATAAGATTTTTGTTTTGTTTTGTTTTTATGTAGGAGGGGCAACGGGCAAAAAAAAAAAAAAAAAAAAGGCCCACTGAGGTACCGGTCCCCGAACAAAGAGTCGAAAGCGATAGTCAAAAATACAGGATAAGTGCCTTAAAACCTCTATCTTGAAAGAGTTCGAGTCATAGGAAGATGGAAATACAGATGCAGGCGGAGAGTTCCAGAGTTTACCAGAGAAAGGGATGAATGATTGAGGATACTGGTTAACTTTTGCATTGGAGAGGTGGACAGAAAAAGGATAAAAGAAAGAAGAGTCTAGTGAAGCGAGGCCGCAGGAGGAGAGGAGGCACACATTTAGTAAGATCAGAAGAACAGTTGGCATGAAAATAGCGATAGAAGATAGCAAGATATGCAACATTGCGGAGAAGAAAAAGAGGCCGAAGACAGTCAGTTACAGGAAAGGAGCTGAAAAGACGAAAAGCTTTTGATTCCAATTTGTCTAAAAGAACAGTATGAATGGAACCCCTCCATACATGTGAAACATACTCGATACATGGACGGATAAGGCCTCTGTACAGAGTTAGCAGCCGAGAGGGGGAAAAGAAAACTGGTGAAGACGACTCAAAACGCCTAACTTCACAGAAGCTGTTTTAGGTAGAGATGAGATGTGGTTTCCAATTTAGATTATAAATAAAGGACAGACTGATGATGTTCAGTGTAGAAGAGGGGGGCAATTGAGTGTCACTGAATAAGAGTTCATTGTTGTCTAGAAGGTTGTGTCCAGTTGATAGAAGGGGGAATTGAGGTTTTGAACCATTGAAGATTACTAAATTTGCTCTGCTCCAATAAAAAAATTTAGAGAGATCAGAAGTCAGGCGTTCTGTGGCTTCCCTACTTCAACTGTTTACTTCCTGAAGGGTTGGACGTCAACGAAAACACGTGGGAAAGCGCAGGGTGGTATCATCAGCGTAGGAGTGGATAAGACAAGACGTTTGGTTTAGTTCATTGATGAATAATAGGAAGAGAGTGGATAACAGGACAGAACCCTGAGGACCACCACTGTTAATAGATTTAGGAAAAGAACAGTGACCGTCTAACACGTGACCGTCCAGAGTGGTCAGAAACTTGAGATAAAGTTATCGCGAGAAGGATAGAAGCCAAAGGAGGGTAGTCTGGAAATCAAAGCTTTGTGCCGGATTCTATCAAAACCTTTTGATATGTCTAAGGGAACAGCAAAAATTTCACCAAAATCTCTAAAAGAGGATGACTAAGACTCAGAAAAAGAAAGCAGATCACCAGTAGAGCGGCCTTGATGGAACCAATACTGGCGATCAGATTTAAGGTTGTGAAGTGATAGATGTTTAAGAATCTTCCTGTTGAGGATAAACTGAAAAATTTCAGATAGGCAGAAAATTAAACTAATTGGACGGTAGATTGAGGGATTAGAAAGGTCATCATTTTCAAGAACAGGCTGAATGTAAGCAAACATCCAGCAAGAAGGAAAGATAGATGTTGATGGACAGACTTGAAATAGTTTGATTAGGTCCACAGTTTCAAAGAACAATAAGAGGGACCTTATTAGGTCCATAAGCCTTCTGAGTGTTTAGGCCAGCAAAAGTATGGCCTAAACATTGCGAAGGATTTTAATAGGTTGCAGGAAGTAGTCAAAGGGCGGAGTAAAGGGAGGAAGAAGCACTGAATCATCCAAGGTAGAGTTTTTAGCAAGGTCTGAACGAAGAGTTCAGCTTTAGAAATACATGAGATAGCAGTGATGTAATCAGGTTGAAATAAAGAAGGGAAAGATGAAGAAGCAAAGTTATTGGAGATGTTTTTGGCTAGGTGCCAGAAGTCACAAAAGGAGTTAGATCTGTAAAGACTTTGACACTTTTTATTAATGAAGGAGTTTTTGGCTATTTGGAGAACAAATTTGGCATGATTTCGTGGAGATATATAAAGCGAATGAGATTTAGGTGATGAAAGGCTCAAGTACTTTTTGTAGGCCACCTCTATATCATGTATAGCACGAGAACAGGCTGTTTTAAAGTAAGGTTTGAAAGATTTAGGGCGAGAAAAAAGTGAGGAATGTATGTTTCCATGCCAGAAAGTATCACATCTGTTATGCGCTCATTATACAATTATGGGTCTCTGACACGGAAACAGTAGTCATTCCAAGGAAAATTAGCATAATACCTTCTCAGGTCCCCGCCATCTAGCAGAGGGAAAACGCCAGAGGCAGCTCCACTTTGGGGGACCCTGAGGAGGGATTGGAGCGATAGCACAAGATACAGAAACGAGACTGTAATCGGAGGAGCCCAACGGAGCAGATAAGGTGACAGAATAAACAGGATTAGAAGTTAGAAAAGGGTCAAGAATGCTGGGTGTATCTCAAAGACGGTCAGGAATACGAGTAGGGTGTTGCAGCAGTTGCTTTAGATCGCAGAGGATAGCAAAGTTAAAGGCTAGTTCACCAGGATGGTCAGAAGAAAGCTAATGCTGGTGGTGAACATTGAAGTTTCCAAGAATGGAGATCTCCACAAAAGGGAAGAGAGTCAAAATCTGCTCCACGTTGGGAGTTAAGTCAAAGAATTTCTTATAGTCAGAGGACTTGGGTGAGAGGTATACAACACAGATACATTTTTGTTTGACAGTAGCCAGATGGTGAAAAACTTAGATTATTCAAGAGAGTGGGCACAAGGGCAGGTTAAGTCGTTGCGTACATAGACGCAACATCCAGCTTTGGATTGAGGATAGAGAAAGTAGGAGTGAACAAAAAATGGGCTACTCTCAATTGCCTCAGACACCTGTGTCAGTGAGGAAAAGATGAGGTTTAGTAGAGGATTGGTGGTGTTCTACACCACTGCCCCCTTGTCTTGTGAGGCATAAAAGGAAACGTTCAGTGAGGTCACAGATGAGTTTAATAAGTTCACAGCACCCCCTGATCCAGTGCTTTAGACCTCAATGGGAGTAATTATCGTTTCGGCAGGTGTCTACTTCCTCCTCCTTGGCAAAGGTGATGATTCACAAACTGAAAGTTATTGTAGAGAATCTGAGGAAGGTATCAAGACACTTTTGGTATATACCACAAGAGCGATCCTATCTGGTCACACTTCCATTCTCCATTATTGGGTTGGTTTTGGGAAGGGAAGATCTGCATCGATTTGGATATGTAAAGACATTAAACATTTTTACTTTCTACGCCTTAAGGAACACACGAGTGAAAATATTTCATAAACATAAATGAATGTTGCAAATTACTACGCATGACTTTGGCGTGTACCCTTTTCTATTTTTTGTACAAAGTTTTCCTGATTTAATTCTTGATATTATCAATATCAGTGTTGTTGGTGTTGCGGTTGCCATTGGATAATATGCAAATGCTGCTCGACCTATTAGTGGTATATTTGATTTTATTGAAATATGATTCTAAACCATATACGTTTACCATAACTAACTATATATATATATATATATATATATATATATATATATATATATATATATATATATATATATATATATATATATATATATATATATATATATATATATATATATATATATATATATATATATATATATATATATATATATATATATATATATATATATATATATATATATATATATATATATATATATATGATAACAATAATGGAGACCGGAAATTTTCCTGAGATAGAACCTCTCTTTTTTTTTTTCTGGTATAGATACCTTCCTCACCTTTTCTATAATAACTTATGTAACGTTCCAGCATTAGATCTAAATTTCAATATCATGAAACTGTCAGTCACGCCATAAGGAAACAGAGGCAAGCGGAACGAAACGCATATGACATGAGAAAATCGGTGATTCTAATGAAAAAAAAAATCAATAGATCAGAATCATAACAATTTTTCGCGGTCATTTTGCTAACACTAAGGAAAATTATACAAAGGAAAATTATAATGATCATCCCAATGATAATTATATGATATATATATATATATATATATATATATATATATATATATATATATATATATATATATATATATATATATATATATATATATATATATATATAGCTAGATAGATAGATAGATAGATATAGATAGATAGATAGATAGATAGATAGATAGATAGACAGATAGATACACACACACACACACACACACACACACACACACACACACACACACACACATGTGTATCTCTCTCTCTCTCTCTCTCTCTCTCTCTCTCTCTCTCTCTCTCTCTCTCTCTCTCTCTCTCTCTCTCACTTTTTCTGAGATATACTTGTATATCGCTATTAAGATTAACAATACTTGAGTTCACTGCGGGGAAAAAAAAAAAATCCTATCTACTCTATTGTCTCCCCTTTCCGCTTCCGGACACTGGATTACATTTCGTAATAGCATCTCTTCATTCATTTCGATGCCTGTCTGACTTCTTTTTTCATCTTTAGTTTGCCATTCCACTTTACTAACTGTCTATATATTACGCATTCTGTGCATAGCATGCTGTCTCTGTCCATTACTACGGCAGAATAAAATAAGAAAATATAGTTTACCAAAGAAGGGTTTATCACATAAGCTATGGAAAGAAAAATGTACTTATGTTGTAATATCTGATCACAGATCTGACGGCAAGTTCTTCGGTAAGTTTCAGGTTCTTTCCCTGCTTCCCTACATCGCGTTTACGAGTATTGCTGGAACAGGAAAACCAGAGAAAACTCTTCTATTAACACCATACGAAAAAGAACGGCTCATTAACCATATGTCTTTAAACCATCCATAATGTTTCTAATGTTTTTATTACATGAGTAGTTTTACGGCTAAATAGTTTTTACCATAAAAATATCTCAAAAGTTCCTTTCCTAGGCATGTAAATTAGGTACTCCAATTCATACACTTGTGACTATGCACTAAACTGTACTATACTGATGATTCAATTATTTATTTATTTATTCTTTTTTTTTCTTTTTCTTTTTAGCTTGATTGGTTTCCAGAAAGTTCAAAATTTTGTATCGTATCGTTTTTTCTCCAAACCGATACTGCCTCTTGACAACCTCTTATTTAAATGATTGGCCTCAGGCCCTCACAATCCCCATTACAATTGTATTCCCTGCCTTTCTGCACTTCTTCAGCCAATAATTTTCAATTGTCCTGCTCTTTTGTTTTCATACTCGTAGCTAACAACATACTCTTCTCATTTTGCGGCGCAATATTATGCATTTAATAAAACTCGTCTTTCTCTGCATTGCTACTGAACCTTTACTCTTTCAACCCATTTTATGGGTACATTTCAGACCACTTATTCACACTATATTTGCCTATTTCCATATGACCATATCCCCTTTATCACTTTACTATGAGAAGTTTGAATCACGAGTATTACAGACACACATCCGCTAAATATATATATTCACTTCAAAAGAGAGAGAGAGAGAGAGAGAGAGAGAGAGAGAGAGAGAGAGAGAGAGAGAGAGAGAGAGAGAGAGAGAGAGAGAGAGAATACTTTACGAGGATAGTACCGCCGTGGCCATCCACACAGTTTTACATAAGTATATAGCTGTATTTCTCTTCACCACTGGGGTGTCACCTGCCAGCTTGACGTCACCTGTAACTTGACCTGTAACTTGACCTGTAACAATAAAACCGAATTATTCATAATTGCAGAATGACGATTGTTCAGTGTAATAAATATTTGCTGTTCGTACCAAGTTTTCTTTTCGATTTATTTATCATTATTTTTCTAACATGTCAACATAATCTCTGATCCATTGCAGTTCTCCTTTATGTCCCCTAAACCTACTCTCTCTCTCTCTCTCTCTCGCTCTCTCTCTCTCTCTCTCTCTCTCTCTCTCTCTCTCTCTCTCCTCTCTCTCTCTCTTTCGCCCGGCCATTGCTCTTGTCCCTACAATTCTATATTTATTTACATCACACAAATAAGGAGACATGCGAGCTATGTATTTAATAATTATAATACCTAACTTTTCTAAATTTCATACAACCATTCTCTCCGTATGCGTTTTGTTATTAATTTTCTCCCTTTTGTAAATATGCAAATATAAGTATACTTGAATCCTTTTTGTACGGAAATGAAAAATCCAAATCCCAGATAGAAATAAATACGAATCGCTCGTATTTTAATATTCATACTCTCTATTGTAAATAAATAATACCTTCAATTGCGCCCATAAGGCTCACGCCCGCTCGCTGAAATCGTGTGTTTGGCTGAATTACACAAAAATATAACAAGTAGTTTCACCCGGGCCCAAGTACATATAATCGTGCCATTCCCACCTTTATAGTCGATAAATTACGGCCACTGTTGCAATTAGAGGCAGTGCAATAAATCTCCACCGCCGCTTTGGCGGGTGTTCGTGTGTTCATCATAAGTTTCACCTCTGTTTCCCTCCCTCCCTTCCCCGCCACGCAAAAACGGCTGCCATACTTACTACCTGACTGACTCTCTGGCTGGGTGAGTGTGCTTTCGATTTTCGTTTAAATAATGTCACGGTTAATACCATGGTGTCTTTGGACTTGTAAAAATATATTAATCGGAGATAAGATTATAAAACTGATAAATTCTATCAGCAAACACACACACACACACACACACACACACACACACACACACACACACACACACACACATTGTGGTTAGCGAGGATGCTAAGCAGTTAGAAACGGCTTACAGACCATATGAAAAAAAAAAACCAGAGGAAACATAACGCCTAACCGTGTTAACGTGAACACTGATGAATATAGAAACTGAGAGTCAGGAAGGGAGCAAAGAGTTGAGGAAAAGGTTTCGAAGAGTAAACATGTCTTACCTCTCACAGAGGCGAGAATAGCTAAAGCTATTAGCGCCAGGTGAGCGTAATCCCAAGGCTCCTTGCGAGGCTTCATGCTTCGTCGTTCACTAAGTAATAGAATTAGCTGATTTTACTTGAAGTTGTACGTTGGGCGCGAGGAGCTGCAGATGGAGAAGCAGGCAAAATAATCTTCAGGGTATATAAGTCACGAGATTCACAAGTCACTACAGTTTGCGTGAACCATCAGAAACACAAAGCAAAATCACTGATAAGGCCATGACTTCCTCGTGGTGTCAACGACGAGTATGATTGCCGCGTAACATTAGCCATTTGTTTGTGTCTTGTAGATCTGATGTCCAGCAACTGGTGAGCTTCTACCTGAATTGTCGCCTCAGGACAATAGTCAGACTGAATTAATTATCGAGATAAAGACGTCATCAGTGTGAAAAGGAGAAAGGTAAAATCAGAATAAAGGAGAACGTCCATTAAGATCTACGAGAATAAGCAGCGTCTGTTCTCGCGTCAGCTAGGAACAAAATAAGGAGAGAGCGGGAAGCGAGCGTGAAACACCACCTCCTCCGACCAGTGCACGGCGGCCACTGAGGGGAACAGCACGTGGGTCCCCTCAAATACCGTGATGGCGCGGCGTGGATTCTGTAGTCAAGCCGGAGTATCAACTGAAAATCACTATAGTCCGTCCCTTTACTCTGGGCAGGAAGACGTCTTCAGGTTTTCTTCCCTCTCCTGAAGCCTGTTTTATGATGTATTTTATCATTCTGGTCCTCCTTGGGGATATGAAAGACAGGACGCCCAGAGAACTCTATTCCAGAAGTGGTTCGGGGCGCATGTGTGAGATCATCCGTCAAGGTGTCAATATCATATATTTTTCCACATCTAGGTAAGGTAGTTTGCATTTAATTTATATCTATGACATAATGTAAAAGAGGAATCCCTTTTTTCTCCTAACATTATTAAGATGACCAACTGGCTTTTTTGTCCCTGAGTACCTTCCCCTTGGCGACTCGTAAATCTTCATTGCACATAATGTATAGATTTCTTGACCAGCGATACAGAACTCCACGTAGTCCATGAAGGAACAGTACCATAAAACTTCCTTCCTGACCTCAGAGTCTTCTGCAGCTAACACACATGTAAATTTTGCCGGGTGACTTTTAAAAGTTAAATGTTCCAATATATTTTTTTTGATACAATAATATATTAACTAAATGCAGGTTACTCTTCATGTTCTTTAAACATCTTGATTTCTGATTTTGCTTTCAGTCTTGTCATACATTTCATCCCCATTTAAACTATACTGACAGTGTGTGTGTGTGTGTGTGTGTGTGTATATATATATATATATATATATATATATATATATATATATATATATATATATATATATATATATATATATATATATATATATATATATATATATATATATATATATATATATACACACACACACACACACACACACACACACACACACACACACACACACACACAGAAAGAGACAGAGAGAGAGAGAGAGAGAGAGAGAGAGAGAGAGAGAGAGAGAGAGAGAGAGAGAGAGAGAGAGAGATCAATGCATATGACAAAAATGTGTGTGTGTCTGTGTGTATCTTTATATATATATATATATATATATATATATATATATATATATATATATATATATATATATATATATATATATATATATATATATATATATATATATATATATATATATATATATATATATATATATATATATATATATATATATATATATATATATATATATATATATATATATATATATATATATATATATATATATATATATATATATATATATATATATATATATATATATATATATATATATATATATATATATATATATATATATATATATATATATATATATATATATATATATATATATATATATATATATATATATATATATATATATATATATATATATATATATATATATATATATATATATATATATATATATATATATATATATATATATATATATATATATATATATATATATATATATATATATATATATATATATATATATATATATATATATATATATATATATATATATATATATATATATATATATATATATATATATATATATATATATATATATATATATATATATATATATATATATATATATATATATATATATATATATATATATATATATATATATATATATATATATATATATATATATATATATATATATATATATATATATATATATATATATATATATATATATATATATTTATATATATATATTGTATTTTCAGTTTCATTGCAAAGACGGGTGTTGCGTCTATTTACGTACGCAACGATATATATATATATATATATATATATATATATATATATATATATATATATATATATATATATATATATATATATCGTTGCGTACGTACATTGACGCAACATAATATGAGCAACATAAAGAGCGCATATACGTATATATACGCTCTTGAGACTTTAGTCAGAATTTTGCTTTACATTTTTTCTCCTAACTCCTTAATTTATACAAGATTATTTGACGATGTGAACAAAAAAAAAAAAAAAAATAGATAAATAAAATAGAGCACATACACATTTCTTCCTTGCTGAAATCTCAGTTTTTACTCCAAACTCTAGCTATCAATTTCTTTCATTGGCAACCCTGGTAGACAAGCCTCTTTTACATGATCTACACTGCAGTGTTCTATTTTTTTCTTTTTTCATCACGACTCAGTCTTATTTCATATGCTACCTTCACGACCCTGCACGTCATATTCTCGAATATGAGAACCAGTTCTCATACACACACACACACACACACACACAAGCACACACATTATAACATTTCACTTGTTTATATATATATATATATATATATATATATATATATATATATATATATATATATATATATATATATATATATATATATATATATATATATATATATATATATATATATATATATATATGTTGCGACCCACTGAACAAGGGCTTGTGGCCCAGTACTTTGAAGAACCTTGATCTAGAGCAATTAGTGTTGCATCCTATCTACATACCTCACCGTCTTGGAGATGCTCCCAACTTTCTCGACTTTTTTCCTAGCCTCTGACCTTTCACCGTGATGTCAAATGCTTCTCTCCATTGTGCTCTCCCGATTACAATCTTATTTCCATATCCTGTCCTGCCATTCCAGTATCGCCTCTGGACCCACCAGAGCAGTAATGCTTCTGGCAGTACAATTTTGCTTGTTGGAAGGACCAGAGATGGTGTTACTGTCATTTTCCTTGGAATTTTGCTTCCGTCTCAGAGATACATTTCTCAGTGCCGTACGAATAACAGAGGTGACTGTCATTGTGAGGAAAAAGAAGTCGCTCACAAAGAATACATCAACCTTTCATTTCCTGCAACTTATGTCATTTATATTTTTCCTCAAAATTATGTCAAACCTGACATAATCATTGTTACTCATAAAAATGCAAAATATTTCCAGTTCATATTGTCTTTGCGACTTTTGGCATATCCCAAATGATCTCAATATTTTTTTTTTCATCTGTCCATCATCTATTATATTCAGATGGCTCCTGTATCAGATACTTAAGTCAACAGAGATTAAACAACTCACGAGGAGACGATTCATATCACCAATCTTCCGATCTTTCTGTTATTTCAGTATGTTCAATGCCTCGAAAATTTATTTCGTCTATTTATACACTCGACACAATTTTAAAGGTAGCCATTCCTTCTTCCTCAGTGACACTCAACTTTCCCTTTCCTCTGCAATGAACATACTTGGAACGTCATTTGATAAAAATTCTCAGTTAGAAATTTATCGTCTATGCTCAAGTCGAAAGTTAATGTGCTAAAACAGCCTACATGATGTTGAGTGTTCAAAGTTTGATGTTGCTTATTCAAATACTAGGTCTTTATTTGTCCATGTATGGAGTACCGTTCACATACATGTGAGCAGCAGCTCACACAGTCGTCCTAAACAGCGTGGAATAAATTATTTTCATCCCATCTATTCCTCTCCCATTACTTGCTATCTTGATTTTCTCTCACTGTCGCAATACTGCATCTCTTTACATCATCTAACGTTGTTTTCACGATTACTGATCTTGCAGAATTGTGAATTGCATGTTTACCCCCCTTCTGTGGTTTCATTACACGAGACTATTTATTCTCGTCCCTCTTTACTCTATATTACTATGGGAAGAGTCATAGAGAAACATCATTATTTTATGCCATTTTAGTGATAAACTCTGGAATTCCCGTTTGGGTCCTGTATTTTCTCTGCCTACGACCTGAGTTGTTTAAAAAGAGTATGAATATATATATATATATATATATATATATATATATATATATATATATATATATATATATATATATATATATATATATATATATATATATATATATATATATATATATATATATATATATATACACACACACACACACACACACACACACACACACACACACACACACACACACACACACATTGAAGCACACGACCTGCAAATGTAAAATAATATCGTTACGTTAAATATCTAGCTATGATTTAGTTGTGATCAGTAAGACAATAAGGTAGGAATAATTTCAATCTGCGATAGCTTGCCGTGGAGATGTTCCACAGGTAAGAGATCCTGCTAGTGACGACTTGCTGGTGGTATCTGGCGTGTAACTCTGGCACTAACATGAGTTCGACAGTCGATAGCACCCTACTCGTGCTTCTCTCGGGCACTCGTTGAGGTAACCTTGATAATGCCAAGTGAAGCACTTCTTGCACCTGAGTCTTATGGAACACCACCAGTGCAGCAAACAACATTCCAGCGATGCTTCACAGGGTCCAGAGACATCAAGTCCTGGGCAGGATCCGCTGTTATCTTAAAGCAGAAGCAGGGATCGATGCTCTCTTCTGTACAGCTCCAAAATGTACGCTTAAGTATATATATACTAAACATCACGCTAGCACTACAAACTCGATAAGTCTTATTTCAGTGCTTAAAATGGTGGTCATTATATGATTGTTCTGTCTTGATACATATCGCACGGTACCTGGCGCGCGCGCGCGAGCGCGCACACACACACACACACACACACACACACACACACACACACACACACACACACACACACACACATTCTCTCTCTCTCTCTCTCTCTCTCTCTCTCTCTCTCTCTCTCTCTCTCTCTCTCTCTCTCTCTCTCTATCTATCTATCTATCTATCTATCTTTCTCTTAGGAAAGACTTCGACAATCATTTATTAGCTATAAATGAAAAGGATTTTCAGATCCAGATTAGATGAATGTCTCTGGCAAACATGTTTTTCTTAATGACACCTATTTTGACGATATCAATATATATAATATATATATATATATATATATATATATATATATATATATATATATATATATATATATATATATATATATATATATTAGGGGGTAGTCACAGCCTGCCCCTCTAAAGACAACTCTCTTCCTCCACACAAAACTACAAGCACCTAATAACACACACACCCTTCACTCAAAAAATTTTAAAATCATGGCGACTCCTACACCAGCCTCGGAGTCCCCATCTGGGGAGGGGACCATAAATGTCCCCAGGTCAGACTGCCTTTCCGTCGACGACCGTAAGTGTCTTGACACCCCCCTCAACTTTTTCTTCATTAACTTCTGCAACATTCGCGGTCTAAGATCTAATTTTCAATCTGTAGAACACCACCTCTCCTCTTCTAAACCTCATCTTCTTTTCCTCACTGAAACTCAGGTGTCTGAGGCAACTGACAGTAGCCCCTTTTCTGTTCCCTCCTACTTTCTCTATCCTCATTTTCGATCCAAAGCTGGATGCTGCGTTTATGTGCGCAATGACTTAACCTGCTCTCGTGCCCACGCTCTTGAATCTTCCGAGTTTTCCACCATCTGGCTTCGACTACAGAGTCATTCTCATACTAAATTTATCTGTGCTGTATACCTCTCTCCTAACTCCTCTGACTATAAGAAATTCTTTGACTACTTAACTTCCAAAGTGGAGCACATTCTGACCCTCTTCCCTTTTGCAGAGATCTCCATTCTTGGAGACTTCAATGTTCACCACCAGCTTTGGCTTTCCTCTCCCTTCACTGACCATCCTGGTGAACTAGCCTACAACTTTGCTATCCTCCATGACCTAGAGCAATTGGTGCAACACCCTACTCGTATTCCTGACCGTCTTGGAGATACGCCCAACATTCTTGACCTTTTCCTGACCTCTAATCCTTCTGCTTATGCTGTCACCCTTTCTTCTCCGTTGGGCTCCTCCGATCACAATCTCATATCTTTATCTTGTCCTATCACTCCAATCCCTCCTCAGGATCCCCCTAAGCGAAGGTGCCTCTGGCGTTTTGCCTCTGCTAGTTGGGGGGACCTGAGGCGGTATTTTG
>NC_087159.1:18237500-18245000 GCF_035594125.1 Scylla paramamosain
ATAGAGTTTAATGCTGCAGCATCCTATCAAAGAATATCTCTAAATAACCTGCTTGCAAAGGGACCTGATGTTATGAATAACTCAGTTGGAATATTATTAAGATTCAGAGAAGAGGAAATTGGTATGGTAGGTGATATTAATAAAATGTACAATGCTGTAAAATTTTCAGAAGATGATATGCACACCCACAGATTTTTATGGAGAAACTTTGACATGGATAGAGAACCTATTCATTATAAATTGAAGACTGGTACATCTGGGGATAAGCCCTCTGGATCTTCGTAAGACTGCAGAAATGAACAATGATTTCCCCTTAACCTCTAAAATGATTGCAAAGGATTCATATGTTTATGACATCATAAGTAGTATTAGTTCAAGGGATTATGCAATGGAAAAAATTAAAGAAGTAGATGAAGTTTTAAGACCAGAAGGTTTTCAAATTAAATACTGGGTCTTTATCTGGAGAAGGTGATGACATTAATGCTAAAGTATTGAATACTGAACAAGAGAAGGTTTTAGGTTTAGGCTGGAAACCCAAACAGGATAATTTCTCATTCAAAGTTAAACTCAACTTCTCTAAAAGGGCAAGGGAGGGCAGAGCAGAGTCAGACGTAACCTATGATGATTTTGAAAATCGTATGCCACGCTTGTTGACTAAGAGAAGTGTACTATCACAGTTTGCAACATTGTATGATCCTCTGGGACTATTGACACCATTCACGCTGAACACCAAATTAATGATGCTATCTATCATTATGGAAGTTAACCAAGGAAATTCAGAAGGGTGGGATGAGTCTCTCAGTGAAACTTTATATTCAAAGACTATGGAGTTGTTTCGTGAGATGTTTGAAACTGAAAACAAAGAAAAACTCTTTTAGAAGATGTGTGAGGCCAACAGATCGGATTAAAGATCCAGTATTGATTATCTTTAGTGATAGTAGTATGAAGGCATACGGAGCCGTAGCTTATATTAGATGGGAAAAGCAAGATGGTAAATATCATGTAAACCTCTTATGCTCTAAGAACAAATTAGCTCCTATGAAGCAAATCAGTATACCTCGACTAGAACTGTGTGCTGCTGTCTTAGTAGGTAGATTGAGAGTAACTATTGAAAGGGAAATAAGATGCAAATTTTCTAAAACAGTCCACATCACAGATAGTGAGATTGTAAGGGCACAAATCCAAAAGGAAAAACATCGATTTAATGCCTTTGTTGCAAATAGAGTTGCAGAAATTCAATCAAAGACTGAACCCATAGAATGGCATTGGGTATCTTCCAAAGAAAATAGTGCTGATTTGACTACCAGAGAATGCAGTTCTATAGAATTAGGCACAGAATCTGTATGGCAAAAAGATCCAGATTTTCTATATCAAGATTTCTCAGAATGGCCTGTGAAACAAACTACAGTGCCTGATCATCCTGTTGTTTTGTTTGCAAGAGTAGCCTTGATCATAGGAGATACCACCAGTTGATTGATCTGCATAGATTTAGCAATATCAAACGACTATTGTCAGTAATGGCCAGAATTATGAATGCATAATGGAATTAGGAGGAGGAGGAGGCAGCAGACACCTGCCGAAACGATAATTACTCCCAGTGAGGTCTAAAGCACTGTTCAGGGGGTGCTGTGAACTTATCATTAAACCCAGCTGTGACCTCACTGAACGTTTCCCTTTGTGTCTCACAACACAAGGGGGCAGTCACAGCCTGCCCTCTAAAGACAACTCTCTTCCTCCACACAAAACTACAAGCACCTAATAACACACACACCCTTCACTCAAAAATTTCAAAATTATCATGGTGACTCCTACACCAGCTTCAGAGTCCCCATCTGGGGAGGGGACCATAAATGTCCCCAGTTCGGACTGCCTTTCTGTCGACGACCCTAAGTGTCTTGACACCCCTCTCAACGTTTTCTTCATTAACTTCTGCAACATTCGCGGTTTAAGATCTAATTTTCAATCTGTAGAACACCACCTCTCCTCTTCTAAACCTCATTTTCTTTTCCTCACTGAAACTCAGGTGTCTGAGGCTACTGACAGTAGCCCCTTTTCTGTTCCCTCCTACTTTCTCTATACACATTTTCGATCCAAAGCTGGATGTTGCGTTTATGTGCACAGTGACTTAACCTGCTCTCGTGCCCACACTCTTGAATCTTCCGAGTTTTTCACCATCTGGCTACGACTACAGAGTCACTCTCAAACTAAATTTATCTTACTGTATACCTCTCACCTAACTCCTCTGACTATAAGAAATTCTTTGACTACTTAAATTCCAAAGTGGAGCACATTCTGAACTTCTTCCATTTTGCAGAGATCTCCATTCTTGGAGACTTCAATGTTCACCACCAGCTTAGGCATTCCTCTCCCCTCACTGACCATTCTAGTGAACTAGCCTTCAACTTTGCTATCCTCCACGACCTAGAGCAATTAGTGCAACACCCTACTCGTATTCCTGACCGTCTTGTAGATACGCCCAACATTCTTGACCTTTTCCTGACCTCTAATCCTTCTGCTTATGCTGTCACCATTTCTTCTCCGTTGGGTTCCTCCGATCACAGTCTCATATCTGTATCTTGTCTTCCTCACTCTTTTTCTCGACTTAAACCTTCCAAACCTTGGTTTAACACAGCTTATTCTCTTGCTATAAATGATAGAGAGGTGGCCCACAAAAGGTACTTAAGCCTTCCATCACCAGAATCTCATGCACTTTATATTTATGCCCGGAACCATGCCAAGTCTGTTCTCCAACTAGCCAAAAACTCCTTCATTAACAGAAAGTGTCAAAACCTTTCAAGATCTAACT
Organism: Scylla paramamosain; assembly: GCF_035594125.1. Classification (NCBI taxonomy): domain Eukaryota; kingdom Metazoa; phylum Arthropoda; class Malacostraca; order Decapoda; family Portunidae; genus Scylla; species Scylla paramamosain. The sequence continues at coordinate 18,240,307 of NC_087159.1, forward strand.
CCCCTCGTTAATTCTGGCATCTAGCCAAAAATATCTCCAATAACTTTGCTTCTTTTTCTTTACCTCCTTTATTTCAACCAGATGGCACCACTGCTATCACTTCTATTTCTAAAGCTGAACTCTTCGCTGAAACCTTTCCTAAAAACCCTACCTTGGACGATTCTGGGCTTGTTCCTCCCTCTCCTCCTCCCTCTGACTACCACATGCTACCTATTACAATTCTTCGCAATTATGTTTTCTTTCTCACCACCCCAATGTTGCATCTCTAGCTGTCTTCTACCGCTATTTTCATGCTAACTGCTCTTCTGATCTTGCTAACTACATGCCTCCCCTCCTCCCGCGGCCTCGCTGTACAAGATTTTCTTCTTTCTCTCACTCCTTTTCTGTCCACCTCTCTAACGCAAGAGTTAACCAGTATTCTCAGTCATTCATCCCTTTCTCTGGTAAACTCTGGAACTCCCTGTCTGCTTCTGTATTTCCACCTTCCTATGACTTGAATTCCTTCAAGAGGGAGGTTTCAAGACAATTATCCATCAATTTTTGACCACTGCTTTGATCCTTTTATGGGACTGGCATTTCAGTGGGCATTTTTTTTGTATTGGATTCTTGTTGCCCTTGGCCAGTGTCCCTCCTACATGAAAGAGAAAAAAAAAAATAAGAAGGAGGTCATTTGAGGCTATGTTATGTGATCCCAGTACAGAGGATATACAGAGAGCAGACTTATTTTTTTGTTAAAAATGCTCAAACAAGTTTGCCACATGAATGGGAAAAGAGGTATAAACGTTTAGGACCAAAGCTTAGAGAAGATGGCATAATCACTGTGGGAAGCCGAATGTCAAAATGGTTGAAAGACAATTGGAATTGCAATCAGCTCACACTTCTCCCATCAAAACACTCATTTTCTGAACTGTACTTGTCTCATATACATAAAGAAGATCATAGTGGAGTAAAATCGAGACTTGCTGGAGCTCAAGTGAAATACTGGGTATTGGGTGCAAGGAAAACTATGAAATTCATTAGAAAACAGTGTATAGTATGCCGTAGGATAGACAAAATCTGTACATCCCAGTGTATGGCACAATTACCTAAGGAAAGACTTGAACCATGCTCTCCATGGTAATAATGTGAGCGATGACCTTTTTGGTCCTTTTTTGATTTGTGATACGGTTAAAAGGAGAGTGAAGAGAAAAGTTTTTGGAGTAATTTTCAATTGCATAGTGACAAGGGGTGTACATCTGGACATTTCTGAAGGTTATGATACTCAGAATTTTCTTACTGTATTGAAGAGATTCACATGTCTTAGAGAATTTCCAAAGAAGCTGTACTCAGATAATGGCACACAGTTGGTGTCTGCTAACAAGAAATTGAGAGAAATGGTTACTCACTGGAATAAGCATGAAGTATTTAGCTTTGGAAAAATTTAAAGGTTTAACCTGGGTATTTAACAGATCTGCAGATTCCCCATGGGAGAACGCTTGTAGCGAATCATTGATTAGATTGATGAAGAGGTCTCTTACCAGAACTATAGGTGAATCAGTTGTATCTTTTGGAGAACTACAGTCTGTGATGTAGGAGGTTGCCAATGTCTTGAATGAACAGCCTATTGGGTTTAAGCCAAGTGAAGATTTTGATGAAGGTACTGTGTTGAGACCCAATGATTTACTATTAGGTTGATCTATCACTGAAGCTCCTTGTGGATTTTGGGACGAAAGTGGAAACTTATGTAAATTAGCACAAGTTGTAGTTGTTGCATTTAAGATGAAGATAGTTGATTCGTTTTGGAAAGAAATGGATGAAGAATTACCTCCCCACTTTAATTGTGCGCCAAAAGTGGCATGTGAGTGTAAGGAATGTTCAGAAGGATGACATTGTACTTGTTAATGATCAAAATGTATTGAGAGGAGAATGGAAATTAGCACAAGTTGTAGAAAGCATACAGGGAAGAGATGGAAAGACAAGAGATGTGTTACTTAGGTACAAGATAAATGGATCAGGAAAACGTTATGTGGGACAACGTGATATGCAAATGACAAGATCTGTGCATCGATTAGGATTGATATTTCCAGTGGAAGAACAATAGAGTGAAAGAACACTCACTTTTGTGGGGTGGAGTGTATTATGATTATCATCATAATAGATGTTTTATTTATATATGATGTTCATCCTTATTTACTATATAATGGCAACTTTGGAAGTGGAAGGTGGTTGCATCCCTGTGATTGGTTAAATTAATGCACAAGTACGGATTGTGTTGTAGTGAAGGACTTGGTAATAGGTTGGGTTTAGGGAGATTATAGATTGTTGTGAAGTGGAAATTGTAATAAAATATTAAATTGATAATTTGTATATCTAGGATGTAGAATTTAAAAGGAGTATAGAGAAAATTAAAATTTGGTATCCGTTGGATAACACGAATATATGCTGCGCATGAGGATAGACCTGTGGCGGGAGAAGGCTTTAGTCAAGCAGGAGCCATAGTGATTGAAGGGAGAGAGAAAGAGCCCAATAATTTATGAGAGATAGAGGACAAGATTGGGACGAGACCGGCTGCAGAGTGTTCTATGGCTGTAATTGGGCGGTCATATTGTGATTTACTTGACTATTTATTTTATACACCAGTGATATCCTGAACATGAGATCATATGAGATTAATGATGTATGTTTACTGTACAATGACTGTTTCATTCCACAGTGACTTCCAATGTCACTTATGTGTGACATTGGAAGGGTGATTTGTGGGGAATTTGAGATCCTTCATTTTAATAAGTGTTTATGGGTTAATGAAAAGATTGTTATATTGGTATTACATTTCAGGCTGAATCAATTAATAAAGATACCGCAAGGCAGCCCCAACTCCCTTCATTATCCTACACTACAGATATGATATATCTAAGTGCGCAATGTCCTAACTTGCTGTTGTGACCACTATCTTGAACATTCCAAATTAAATTTATCTATGCTGTATAAAACTTATATATATATATATATATATATATATATATATATATATATATATATATATATATATATATATATATATATATATATATATATATATATATATATATATATATATATATATATATATATATATATATATATATATATATATATATATATATATATATATATATATATATATATATATATATATATATATATATATATATATATATATATATATATATATATATATATATAGTGTGTGTGTGTGTGTGTGTGTGTGTGTGTGTGTGTGTGTGTGTGTGTGTGTGTGTGTGTGTGTGTGTGTGTGTGTGTGTGTGTGTGTGTGTGTGTGTGTGTGTGTGTGTGTGTGTGTGTGTGTGTGTGTGTGTGTGTATGTAATTTTTTAAAGCGGGAGCTCAGGCGGTAACAAGTCCGATTACAATGTAAGAAGTACAGAATTCGAATTTAGGTCATCAGTGGATTTTTCTGAGACAACTGCCCTGCTTCACCAAATCAACTATGGCTGGGAACATAAAGACGGCGGAGAAAGGAACTAGCCATACTACTCCCTATTCCAAAGCACATGATTATTGGCGCTGGCGTCCTGAACCACCGTAAATGGATGCACTCAGTTCGTGTGCGGATAGACATAAATTCTATAGCCTTTTTCTCTAACACGTACATTTATTGCATTTTTTTCTTCTTTTACTGGCTAGTACAAGAAGCGAAATTCATGTCTCTATCCTCATTATTCTCTCTATGACTGCACTATAATGCATACCTTCTACCTGCGATCGGCATATCCTTCTAATACGTTATATATATATATATATATATATATATATATATATATATATATATATATATATATATATATATATATATATATATATATATATATATATATATATATATATATATATATATATATATATATATATATATATATATATATATATATATATATATATATATATATATATATATATATATATTTTATTTTATTTATTTTTTTTTTTTTTTACTGAATACGGACGTTAATTGCCCGTAATCACCGGTTAGGTATCTGGTTCAAATGAAAGTTTTCTTTGCTTCTTCTTTTTTTTTTTTTTTAGAAGGCTATATTGTTTACCTTATCCCACAGGGAATTTTACCTGGTGGCGACCCAAACATGAGTAATACGCTTTGTAATGGTCGAGCAAATTTTTTCCCCTCTCTTCTTTTTGCCATCGGTAAATTAAACAGCATTACAAAACAAGAAGTCTCATATTCCTCCCTAACAAAAACATTACCGATGTGTTATGGGAATCAAAACTGGAACCAGACTGAGTGACTGAAAAGTCTTTCGAGTGAATTATGGAATAATTCCTACTAAAATGTTCAATGCAATTATGTTTTTGTCATTGTAATAAAAGTAATTTCTTAGTATTCGTAATGAAAAATATGCTATGATTAGATTTTCAAATCCGCTCTCATCATTATGGCTTTAACTGTGGAAGACCGTCGCTTGATGGTAATGAGGTGAACTGTAGTGGCACAGTGGTAGAATAATTTTGTTTACATATATTTTCGATATTAGCGGAGAGATCTTATTGCTTTCATCAACGTAAAAGTGAACTGTTGCATGAAAAGGTTCTGTTATAAAACACATACCAACTCTGCTTCCCTGTAAATTGGAAATATGTTCTCTTTTGTTGATGGAAAAAAAACTGATCAAAAGGAAAATATTTTCCAAAACATGATGATAA
>NC_087159.1:18250000-18277500 GCF_035594125.1 Scylla paramamosain
GAATCTTTCGATCCCTTTGCGAGGTTTAGGCCTGAAATCGCGGCGCTGAACATAACAGCAGCGACGAAAGTTAGTGAGTATATACAGAAGCGGTTAGCTGAAGAGAGAGAGGACCACTTACGTGCCGAGGAACGTGAGAGAGAGGAACGTCTGCGAAAGGAGAAAAGGCAGGAACGTGTGAGGCAGGAAATGATTCGTGCCGAAGAACGGGAACACGAGAAAGCGATGGCTGAAATAGAGCATCGCCGTGCGGAGGCAGAAGAGACTCGATCTCGAAATTCTGAGGGAAGCACTCTTCGTGCCTTACATAGGGTGAAACTTAATGCTTACCGTGAAGGAGAAGACATCGATGCCTTCATTTCCCGTTTCGAGCGGCTCACGCCAGAATTTCTCGTCTCTTTGACGAGCGACTGCAAAAGGAAGGGACTTACCTCACGTATGAAGCGTTGCGGGAGTTAGTCATACGCGACACAAACATACGTGGCCACAAACTCAGGCACGCCTAAGTTTGTGGCCACAACTAAGGCCACGGGAAACGTACAGGCAAATAAAATGGCGGGAAACCTGGATTTCCATTTTGCCGCACATGGACGTAAAAATGTTCCCCGAGTTCGTTCCGCGGGGAGCGGCAACAAGGCGCAACCCAACGATCCGGAGCCAGTAAGGAAGGAGCAGGCACCGCCTCCCTTCCGGCAGAATAAGCCACAAGGACACCCCAGGGAGGGTAATAAGTTTCAACCACCACGTGGGTGGAATACCGGCTCATCGCGTCCCGCACCACCTATCAGAGCTGGCCCACACACAGGCTGATATGCTGCCACGCTACTCGATACGCCGGACGATATTGTGCCAGCGGCAGAGGCTACTCCAATTACAGCTGGCCAAAACCACCCCTCGCCGGCCGTATATAGTGTTCAGGTGACCCTTGAAGCAAATAACAAGGCCCCACAGCCCCACTCATTTTGAATAGCAGCTGCCTCCTCAGTACCAGTAGATTCACTGTGGGGATTGATTGTGAAAAACGGTAGAGTAGGGGGCAGGTCGGTAAGAGTAATGCGGGGACAATGGTTCTACTGGTTGCGTAGTGAAAGAGGCCCTGGTTGCCCCCACTCATTTCACAGGAGAACAAGTGAGAGTCGTCATGATTAACGGCTCTGTGGCTACTTGTCCGATAGCTGTAGTCACATGCCGTGGCGCTTCTCATCCAAAGGAGAGGAGACGAGAGGAGACGAGGACCTCTCGGACAATTGACGCCAGGAGGAGGGGGACGCGCACCGCGCCTAGCAGAGGTGAATCACGTGCGTCATGGTACGCGAGTGCAATCTAGCAACCTCCATAGCGTAACTGTTGTGGTGGTTTTCTGAGCGGTTTGCGACTTTGACAGCATTGAAGCAAGTACAAGCTGCACAGGCTCTCATCCCGTCATCACGCACTGATGCAGCCGCCGCTGCGAACATGACACATTAAGCCCATCTCGTCTAGGCATTAATGGTGTGCTGATCATATTATGAGCGTGCGGCTCCTCCAACCTCTCTTATGTTAACCCCCCACCCAAGGATCGACTCATCCCGTCGGGATTAACGTGGAAAGCGCACGCCGAGGCTCGCATCAGCGCGAAGAGTTGCATGGGACTCTTGTTATTATTATTATAGAGGAGCAGAGGACCAGCACCGCGCCTAGCAGGGTCGAAACACGTACGTCATGGAACGCGTGTGCCGTCCAGCAACCTCCAAAGCGGGCCCTGATTACTGTTAGAGGAGCAGAGAACCGGCATCGCGCCTAGCAGTGCCGAAACACGTACGTCATGGAACGCGTGTGCCGTCCAGCGACCTCCAACGCGGGCTCTTATTATTATTATCATTACTGTTAGAGGAGCAGAGGACCGGCACCGCGCTTAGTAGTGTCGAAACACGTACGTCATGGAACGCGTGTGCCGTCCAGCAACCTCCAAAGCGGGCCCTTAGAGGAGCAGAGGACCGGCACCGCGCCCAGCAGTGTCGAAACACGTACGTCATGGAACGTGTGTGCCGTCCAACGCAACCTCCAACGCGGGTGGTTTTCTTCATTGCCTCACCAATGAATGAATGAATTAACCTCGATAAACACCTCACTGACCTCGTCAAGCCTTTAGAGGTGTTAAACGTGCGCCTCCGACCTTCACCCCCACCCAAGGATAGTCGCATCTCAACAGGGTTAAGGCGGAGATAGCACGCACGCCGAGGAGCTTCATCAGCCCGTTAAGATAGGTCAGGTAGCATGGAGACGCCATTCCTCACTGGCAGAATTCAGGCCGCTGTGATGAAACAGCCGATCTATGAATTGATAATCGGTAACGTTGAAGGGGTGAGGGACGTTCGGAACACGGACGCCGCGACCCAAACCGAAGATCAAGTACGAGTAGGTGCCGCCCTGACACGAGCCCAGGCACGAGACATACGGCCCGTGGTCCCTCTCAAGCTCACATCACCTGACGAGCTGCTCAATAGCACTAACGTCACTGCCGCACAAAAGACTGATCACTCCCTTGCAAACATTCGGAAGCAAGTCGCTGAGGGGGCTGTCGAGGGTAAATAAATACGGAACGACTCGCTTCTGCCAACACAGAGGAAATTTGTATAGAGAAGTCATCTCCGACCTCGGTGAGGCTCGGTCGCAATTCGTGGTACCTGCACAGTACCGCCACGCGGTGATGGAGACAAGGGCCATGTGAAACCTGCCTTGCTAAAACCCATGCCCCTTATATCCGAACCATTTGAGAGGGTAGCGGTAGATATTGTTGGGCCTATCACGTCACGCGCGACTGACGGATCAAAATATCTACTCACGTGTGTGGACTTCAGCACTCGCTGGCCTGAAACAGTACTCCTGAAAATATAGAGGCCACCACGGTGGCTGAAGCCCTGGTAGGGTTATTCTGCCGTGTGGCCATTCCCAAGGAGGTGCTGAGCGACCGAGGCACTCAGTTTACGTCTGTCTTGATGGACGAGACGTTTAGAATTCTCTCTGTGAAGGGCCTTAACACGACACCTTGGCATCCCATGTGTAACGGTCTGTGCTAAAGGTTCAACGGCACACTGAAGAAGATGCTCAAGCGGCTGGCCGCCGAGCAACCCAAGGAATGGCCGAGATTTATGGCTCCTCTCCTGTTCGCATACAGGGAAGCACCGCAGAGTACACTGAAGTTCTCACCTTTCGAGCTACTCTACGGGAGAGCAGTGCGCGGTCCACTCCAAGTGCTGAGAGAGCTATGGGACGAGGACATGCCAAGTCCAGAGCTACTTACAATATACGAGTACGTAATAAACATGGCTGGCAGACTTAGGGAAACCTGTCGTATGGCCAAGGAAGAACTCCTGAAGGCCCAGGAGGTATAAAAGGCTCATTATGATCGGAATGCGCGACTACGCACCCTGCAGCCTGGCCAGGAGTGCTTAGTACTCCTAACCACTGCTCATAATAAGTTGCTAGCACAGTGGAAGGGGACTTATGAGGTCCTAGAGCGCGTCTCCGACTTAAATAATGTTGTATTGATTGATGGAAAACGGAAACGTCTTCACATTAACATGCTTAAGGAGTGTCATGCGCCTGCCATCTCTGGTAGCCCTGGCGCTCAGGAAACAGCATATGCTGAGGACAAGGCCGCCTGTTTGAAAGCCGTGCGTGGTATTTTTCCCCTTCAGCAGCTGTGAAGGAGGAAGGTGACATCAAATGCAGTGCGGCCGTGATTCACGATGCAGAGGACGTAGGAGACGGTCCACTCACTATACAAAAGCGTCAGACGGAGACTGTAGATGACGTCGCATTATCTGAAAGGATGTCACCTGAGGAAGTATCGATAATAAAGAATCTTCTGGGTGAATACATGGAGGTCTTTTCTGACAAGCCTCGCGTGGCCCAGGTGGCGCCACACAAGATCACCCTAACGAACAGGAAGCCAGTGAAGGTGAAACCCTATCAGGTCCCTCTGCAGCTTAGGGACGCTGTGGCTGAGGAAATAAAAGAAATGGAGGACTTAGGCATTACTGAGAGATCCGATTCTCCGTACTGTAGTCCTATGGTCGTCGTACGCAAGAAAGGCGGTAGTGTTAGGATCTGCGGCGACTTCCGAAGGATTAACGCAGTAACACAAATAGACGCAGAGCCCATGTTCGACCAACAGGAGATATTTAGCAGGCTGTCGCACTCGAGAGTGTTTAGCAAACTGGACCTCACGAAAGGATTCTTTCAGATCCCGCTTGACCCCGAGTCAAGGAAAATAACGGCTTTTGCTACCCCCAGAGGCCTCTATCAATATCGGGTCCTTCCTTTCGGCCTTGCCAATCCTCCCGCTGTTTTCAACCGCCGAATATGACAGGTACTAGGTGACCTGAATGGGGTCGAGGTTTTCGTGGATGACGTACTGATTCATTCTACGGATTTGCAGGACCATGTAAGACTGTTACGTACGGTCCTAGATAAACTCAGAGATGTCAACATGACGGTTAAGCCGAGCAAGTGTGAGATGGCCAAGGCAGATGTCGAATTCCTAGGCCACAAGGTGAGTCAAGGACAGTGCCTCTGCTTGGAGGACAAAGTTAAAAAAATAAAGGAAGCTCCTGTTCCCCACACAAAGAGACAGGTCCGATCGTTTCTAGGGATAGCAGGGTATTACCGCAGGTTCGTCCCCAACTTTGCAGCAGTGGCGCTGCCGCTCTATGAGCTTGTTAAGAAAAGAGCACCAAACAAGGTTGAGTGGGCCCCCACGAAGACAGATCATTCAAGGCACTGAAGTCCTTGCTGTGCAAGGAACCTATCCTACAATTGCCTGACCCTACAAAGCCCTTTGTACTTAGGACCAATGCATCCTGTGAAGGTTTGGGTGCTGTGTTGCTGCAGGAAAAGGACGGTGACATCTTCCCCGTGGCCTGTCACAGAACATAAGAACATAAGAACATAAGAAATAAGGGAAGCTGCAAGAAGCGACCAGGCTTACACGTGGCAGTCCCTGTATGAAACACTCCCACCTATTTCCATCTGTTATCCCCATCCATAAACTTGTCTAATCTTCTCTTAAAGCTCTCTAGTGTCCTGGCACTAACTACATGATTACTGAGTCCGTTCCACTCATCTACCACTCTATTTGAGAACCAATTTTTTCCTATCTCCTTCCTAAACCTAAATTTTTCAAGCTTGAACCCGTTATTTCTTGTTCTACCTTGGTTGCTGATCCTAAGAATTTTGCTTACATCTCCCTTGTTATAACCCCTATACCACTTAAAGACTTCTATCAGGTCCCCTCTTAACCTACGTCTCTCTAGAGAATGTAAATTTAACCGCTTCAACCTCGCTTCGTAAGGAATACTCCTCATCCCCTGTAACCTTTTAGTCATTCTCCTCTGTACTGATTCTAATAGACCTATATCTTTCCTGTAATGTGGGGACCAGAACTGCACAGCGTAGTCTAGATGAGGTCTGACCAGCGCCAAGTATAACTTTAATATTACTTCCGGCCTTCTACTTTTAACACTCCTAAAAATGAATCCTAGTACCCTATTTGCCTTGTTTCTGGCTTCTATGCATTGTTTCCCTAGACGGAGTTCAGAGCTAACTATAACTCCTAAATCTTTCTCGTACCCTGTACCTACCAGAGTTTGGGTGTTTAATGTGTACCTATTGTGTGGGTTTCCTCTACCTACGCTAAGCACTTTGCATTTATTGATATTAAATTGCATTTGCCATCTATCCGTCCATTCATTCATTCTATCTGAGTCTGTCTGCAAGGCGATGGCATCCGCTTCTGACCTAATTAATCTACCTATCTTTGTGTCATCCGCAAATTTACTAACATCGCTACTAATTCCACTATCCAAGTCATTGATATATATTAGAAATAATAATGGCCCTAATACTGATCCCTGTGGCACCCCACTAATGACATGACCCCACTCGGATTTCGAGCCGTTTATTAGCACTCTCTGTCGCCTGTTACCAAGCCATGACCCTATCCAACCTAACACCTTCCCATCTATCCCGTGCGCCCTAACCTTTCTCAGGAGCCTTTGATGGGGCACCTTGTCGAATGCTTTACTAAAGTCCAGATATAAGATATCATAACTATCACCATTATCTACTGCCTCGTACACCTTACTGTAAAAACTTAACAAGTTTGTCAGGCAAGACTTCCCCTTCGTGAAGCCATGCTGTGACTGATTTATCAAGTTATGTTTGTCTAAATGTTCCCTAATGTTCCTGGCTATTATTGACTCTAACATTTTACCTACAACTGAAGTTAAGCTGACAGGTCTATAATTAGACGCTAAAGTTTTATCCCCTTTCTTAAAGATGGGTACTACATTAGCCTGCCTCCACATTACTGGTACCTCACCCGACTCCAGTGATTTCCTAAAGACAGAAACTAACGGCTCACTAATAATCTTTTTACATTCCTTCAGTACTCTGGGATATATTTCATCAGGTCCTGGTGACTTGAACTTTTTTAGCCTATCTATCTCCTGCTCCACTATCTCCCTAGTTATGGAAATATCCGTCAGCTTCTCATACTCATCTGCTCTAAACACCTGTTCACTATCTGGCATATCCTGCATGTTTTCCTGAGTGAAGACAGTTAAAAAATAATCATTCAGAAGTTTACTAATCTCCTCCCCAGAACTAACCAGCTCCCCATCTGCTGCCTTTAATGGACCTACAGTATCCTTATTTTTCGTCCTGTATACCTGATAAAATCCCTTGGGGTCCGTCTTCGCCTGGCTGGCTACCTTTAATTCATAATTGTCCTTAGCTTTCCTCGTTAACTTCCTGACTGTTCTAACTAATTCATTATACTGTGTCCTTAAAACTTCCTCACCTGCCTTTAATCTCTTATATATACTTCTCTTACGCCCTATATAATGCTTTAACCTAGCAGTCATCCATTTAGGGTCATTTTTTTGTGATCTTATTGTTTTATATGGGATATTTGCTAATTGACCTGTATGAACTTTATCTACGAAATATTTATACAATTCATCTACATTTACTTCACCTAAACCCCTCATCTCGTTCCCTACCATCCTCTCCCCTCCCTCATCAACTCGCCTCGACCTTACCTCTCTCATTTCAGCATGACCTGACATTCCAACATACTCACACCTATCTCCCCCCTTCCTCTTTCCTCCTCCCTTCTGGAGCCTCACCTCACCTCCCTCATCCTGCCTTATCTCTCTGAACTCCGTCCCTGACCTGACCTCACCCTGCATCCTTTGCCAGTCCACTCCTTGGAGGTACCTTTTTAATTCTTCAAAATCTGCTCTCCTAAAGTCAGGTATTTTACTAGTGTTTTTATTTCTAACAGTTTCTTCCCATTCTAGATTGTACCTAATTTCCCTATGGTCACTGTTACCTAGCTGTCCTCCAACCTCTACCTGCGTGACTGCTTCCTCCCTGTTAGTAAGAATTAAATCTAGAATATTATTCCCCCTTGTGGGTTCTACGACTACCTGTTTTAAAAAATTATCCTGAATTACCTTAAGGAATTCCTCTGCTTCCTTGTTACCCACAATCAGACTCCAGTCGATATTCCTAAAATTAAAATCTCCTACCACACATACCTGACTGTACCTGCCTGCTCTATTTAATTCCTGCCACAGTGAGGTGTTAATTTCCTCTGTACTGGTCGGTGGTCTGTAAACTACCCCTAGTACTACTGACTGCATTCCTTCCTTAATATCTACCCATATCGACTCTGCTTTGTTATCTGTTTTAATTCTATTGTTCATACAACACTGTAATGTGTCCCTAACGTATAACGCGACACCTCCTCCTCTCCTGTTTTCTCTATCTTTATAGAACATTGTATACCCATCTATCTTAACCTCTGGATTAAATACTTTTCCTGACATATCTAACCAAGTTTCAGTTAAAGCAATGATATCAAATTTCTCTACACTCGCTATTCCTCTAAGCAAGTCTATTTTATTCAGAATACTTCTACAATTTGTGTAGTAAACACTTAAGCTATTTCTCACCATCCCTAAGCTAGCTTCCTTTCTAGATTTCACTACTTTGCCCCTTGCCTTCTCCTCACTACCCCTTCTTCCCTCCCGACTAACGAAAAAAGTGCTGGAGTGCAGTAACCTCCCGCTCGAGTGTTTCGGCCAAAACACGAACACCCTGGCGTGACAAATGCACTCCATCCCTGGCGTACAAGGTGTCCCTGCCATAGAAAAGGTCCCAGTTGTCGATGAACGTCCATCCATTACTCCTACAATGATTCGCGAGCCTGCGATTCACTGTAATAGCCCTGGACAGCCACTCAGCACCAACTCCCCTCCTCGGCAAGACACCACATACCACGGGGATCCCTCCCTTCTCCCTAATCCTGTCCAAAGCCTGTCGAAACCTCCTGATAAGCTCCTCACTCCTGACCTTGCCAAGGTCATTCCCTCCCGTACTGAGAAAAACAATGGGCTTGGTCCCATCTTTTTCCAAGCACGTGTCTAGCCTATCAGCTACCTTCCCTATCCCGGCCCCCGGCAAACACACCCTCGACCTACGCTTCCTATCCCTAGCACAGAACGCGCTATCTAAGTGCCTAACCTGACTATCACCAAACACAAGCACTCTACCTTGGGGCAGGGTAACTGCATCTGCCCCCTCCTTCTTGCCTCCTCCAGCCCTGTCCACCTCCTTCTCCTTCCCCTCCTCCAGCACATTGAAGGGATTCTTCGTCTCCACGGAAGGTGCCCTGAGCACCTTCACCCTCTTGGCTCCCCTACACACAACCGACCACTGCTCCTCCGTCGCCTTACTAGGTAAGGTGACGGTGGGGCACGACCCTCCCACAGGTGCTGAGATCCTCTCACAGAACTCAGCCTGCAGGTCTGAGATCCTCTCACGAAACTCAGCCTGCACCTCCGAGATCCTTCGATGGAACTCAGCCTCCACCTCTGACACCTTCGCAACGAAGGCCTCGAGAACAGGAGAACTAACACAACCTGTCGACTCAGCAACACAAGGCGCCATGTCTACACTAGCCAGCTATATTAGCGTCAGGTCACTGCTCACTAAACACGTCCGTTCACTAGGAACCCTGACCTGAGACTGAGGAACCCTGACCTGAGACTGAGGAACCCTGACCTGAGACTGACAGCAGGAAGCTCAAACCGGCAGAGAAGAACTACAGCACGGTAGAACGTGAACTACTCGCCGTAGTAGACGGAATAAAGAAATTCTCCATCTACTTATACGGGGATGAGTCTGTATTGCAGACAGACCACATGCCCCTGGAGTCACTGCGTACCTCTAAGAATGCAAACTCCCGGATAATGAGATGGGCTCTGCATTTGCAACAATTTCAGATGCCAGAGTAGTACCTCTTCACCATCAATAATATTCTAGATCGGTCTGAAGGAGTGTGCCTATGTTTACATGTCATGCATAATGCCTACCCATTCCAGCACCAGGTGTCCCTACTTTGAGAAATTGTGTGGGTACCTGCACATAATCACCCCAGTTTCGCCCCTAGCAGCAGCAGCAGCATCCTTACGGAGGACGTCTCCCAGGTGCCGGGAGAGGAAGAGTGTGGACCAGGTTATGTGGTAGCCCCGCGAGACGAGTAACCACCCACACTACTACACCCCAACTACAAGATGAGTTGTCACTTGTGTCCTGTGTTTGAATATGAGATGTATATGGTACTATGAAGACACTAAATTTTCTCTTTGTTGGCAGAGGGGGTTCTGAAGCCAACCCCAACCTGAAGGCCGTTCAGAACACGCTCGTGTCTCCCAGAGAGGGGTGTCACCACGCTGCGTCTTCCCCAAGATGAATCCGAAGACACCGCTCCGTGTTCGTGTAGCGTCTGCGTGTCTCTTACACATACATTACGTACACTCGAACACCTACACTCCGTTATGTTACACACAAACATACATAACAATAGGAGGACGGTTTAAGTCTGACGATATTTCGTCTTGCAAAAGGCACATGAAGGTTCAGCTGGTTCAGGAGTTTTTTCCCGTAAGCTAGATTCTTAACGTAAATATTGGGTTTTACCCTCATGAGCCACCTGAGCTTCCACCCGAAGACCCTTTCAGTCTATACACACCCGTTGGTAGCTAGTTAGGCTTATAATTTTTTTCTTCCCGGAAAAAAATCCCCGTTTGTAAGGGGTAATGTGAGAGCACAGGAATACTAGATTTTGAGAGGGCAATAAATTACCGCCCTATCATAGGAGAGAACCATTTGCCATGCGGGCAGGCGGGCGGAGCCTGTATCAATGCGCGCGGGCCCAGGTGAGCGGTTCACGACCTCGCCAGGTCTCACTCCCGGCTGGGTCACCCAGCACCCAAGACGTGTCCTCCTCAATTCCACCCGAACCAGCCTGCAGAAAGGACAGCGTGGTGCAGCGGTAAGCCGAAGCCCTGACCGACGAAGCTGGCTTTCATCGAAGCAGGCTGGAGGAGTGAGTATGCCAGGGGAACGCCTTGGGTGAGTTATTTGTGGTAAGGCCTGTTCTCGAGCGCATATCCAGCCACCCAGCGACCACGTAGCCGTCGCTCCTTGTGCGGCAGAGTGATACAGTGCATAGTGCCGGCTAATTACCTCCGTGATCCAGTAACTTAACGTAAAGCTGTGCTCTCACAACGTAGAAGGACCGGGCATTGGCCTCACTTCCGGAGGAATAGGTATTTCTTTCTGTGTGCCGCTCATGCGCCACTGAGTGTAGTAGCCATAGTTAGCCAGGCCTTTCTTGTAGTTACTGTGTAAATATAAGTCAAAGATTTATGACTGTGCTTTCTTTTGAGTGTCCTACCCTAGTCTACCTGGAGACTCAACCAGGTAGACTAGGGTAGGACACTCGTTAAAGTGTAAAGAGACCCCGATCTATGACAACTTGATACACGTAAAACATAATAAACAGTTGCAGTATATAAGAAAACTTCCTATGATGACAGAGTAATGTATCATTACTATCAAGTTAATCAAAATACATAAGATATGCTTTACAACTTACAATATTCACGATAACATGGCATGGCTTACAAATGTCAAATACATCTTCAGATTATAAGGAAATCAAAGTGCGTATATAACTAGCATTTTATTCCTTCATGAATTCTTTAAATAAAATTTTCATTAGGTTTTCACAATTAATAATAAGTTAACTGATTCATGTAGGATTAATTACCATTATATGCAAAACTAATTAAAACAGATTAACAGAACTTATATTTTGGTATCTTGGGGACAATGACTAAGAGATATTCATAATTACTATAAAGCATCTATTAATAAAAATCTAGCAAAGGTTCATCCAATTTAGGCCACATGTAGAAATGTCATACGATTCAGAAGGCTAGGCATGCCCACCTTTTTGAGAAACACTTGTCAAGATGTTACTCACTCCTTGCTGGAATCTTGTAAGGCCACTTTTCTTCGGATATATATATATATATATATATATATATATATATATATATATATATATATATATATATATATATATATATATATATATATATATATATATATCGAAACGATAATTACTCCCAGTGAGTCTAAAGCACTTTTCAGGGGGTGCTGTGAACCCAGCTGTGATCTCACTGAACGTTTCCCTTTATGTCTCACAACACAGGGGGGCGGTCAGAGCCTGCCCTCTAAAGACAACTCTTTTCCTTCACACAAAACTACAAGCACCTAATAACACGCACACCCTTCACTCAAAAAATTTAAAATCATCATAGCGACTCCTACACCAGTCTCGGAGTCCCCATCTGGGGAGGGGACCATAAATGTCCCCAGGTCGGACTGCCTTTCTGTCGACGACCCTAAGTGTCTTGACACTCCCCTCAACTTTTTCTTCATTAACTTCTGCAACATTCGCGGTCTAAGATCTAATTATCAATCTGTAGAACACCACCTCTCCTCTTCTAAACCTCATCTTCTTTTCCTCACTGACTATTTAACTTAGGTGTCTGAGGCAACTAACAGTAGCTCCTTTCCTGTTCCCTCCTACTATCTCTATCCTCATTTTCGATCCAAAGATGGATGCTGCGTTTATGTGCGCAATGACTTAACCTGCTCTCATTCCCACGCTCTTGAATCTTCCGAGTTTTCCACCATCTGGCTATGACTACAGAGTCACTCTCATACTAAATTTATCTGTGCTGTATACCTCTCACCTAACTCCACTGACTATAAAAAAATTCTTTTACTACTTAACTTCCAAAGTGGAGCACATTCTGACCCTCTTCCCTTTTGCAGAGATCTCCATTCTTGGAGACTTCAATGTTCACCACCAGCTTTGGCTTTCCTCTCCCTTCACTGACCATCCTGGTGAACTAGCCTACAACTTTGCTATCCTCCATGACCTAGAGCAATTGGTGCAACACCCTACTCGTATTCCTGACCGTCTTGGAGATACGCCCAACATTCTTGACCTTTTCCTGACCTCTAATCCTTCTGCTTATGCTGTCACCCTTTCTTCTCTGTTGGGCTCCTCCGATCACAATCTCATATCTTTATCTTGTCCTATCGCTCCAATCCCTCCTCAGGATCCCCCTAAGCGAAGGTGCCTCTGGCGTTTTGCCTCTGCTAGTTGGGGGGACCTGAGGAGGTATTTTGCTGATTTTCCTTGGAATGACTACTGCTTTCGTGTCAGAGACCCGTCTTTGTGTGCTGAGCGCATAACAGAGGTGATAGTGTCTGGCATGGAGGCGTACATTCCTCACTTTTTCTCGTCCTAAACCTTCTAAACCTTGGTTTAACACAGTTTGTTCTCGTGCTATACGTGATAGAGAGGTGGCCCACAAAAGGTACTTAAGCCTTCCATCACCAGAATCTCATGCACTTTATATTTCTGCCCGGAACCATGCCAAATCTGTTTTCCAACTAGCCAAAAACTCCTTCATTAACAGAAAATGTCAAAACCTTTCAAGATCTAACTCTCTTCGTGACTTCTGGCATCTAGCCAAAAATATCTCCAATATCTTTGTTTCTTCTTTTTTCCCTCCTTTGTTTCAACCAGATGGCACCACTGCTATCACATCTATTTCTAAAGCTGAACTCTTCACTCAAACCTTTGCTAAAAACTCTACCTTGGACGATTCTGAGCTTGTTCCTCCCTCTCCTCCACCCTCTGACTATTTCATGCCACCTATTGACATTCTTCGCAATGATGTTTTCCATGCCCTCGCTGGTCTAAACTCTCGGAAGGCTTATGGACCTGATGGGGTCCCTCCTATTGTTCTCCGAAACTGTGCCTCCGTGCTTGCTCCTTGCCTAGTCAAACTCTTTCAGCTCTGTCTGTCAACATCTACCTTTCCTTCTTGCTGGAAGTTTGCCTACATTCAACCTGTTCCTAAAAAGGGTGACCGTTCTAATCCCTCAATCTACCGTCCTATTGCTTTAATTTCCTACCTATCTAAAGTTTTTGAATCTATCCTCAACAGGAAGATTCTTAAATATTTAGCACTTCACAACCTTCTATCTGATCCGTCAAGGCCGCTCTACTGGTGATCTTCTGGCTTTCCTTACTGAGTCTTGGTCATCCTCTTTTAGAGATTTTGGTGAAACTTTTGCTGTTGCCTTGGACATATCAAAAGCTTTTGATAGAGTCTGGCACAAAACTTTGATTTCCAAACTACCCTCCTACGGTTTCTATCCTCCTCTCTGTAACTTTATCTCAAGTTTCCTTTCTGACCGTTTTATTGTTGCTGTGGTAGACGGTCACTGTTCTTCTCCTAAATCTATTAACAGTGGTGTTCCTCAGGATTCTGTCCTGTCACCCTCTCTCTTCTTATTATTCATTAATGATCTTCTAAACCAAACTTATTGTCCTATCCACTCCTACGCTGATGATACCACCCTGCACTTTTCCACGTCTTTTCATAGACGTCCAACCCTTCAGGAGGTAAACTTTTCACGCAGGGAAGCCAAAGAACGCTTGACTTCTGATCTTTCTAAAATTTCTGATTGGGGCAGAGCAAACTTAGTATTGTTCAATGCCTCAAAAACTCAATTCCTCCATCTATCAACTAGACACATCCTTCCAGACAACTATCCCCTCTTCTTCAATGACACTCAGCTGTCCCCCTCTTCTACACTGAACATCCTCGGTCTGTCCTTTACTTATAATCTGAACTGGAAACTTCACATCTCATCTCTAGCTAAAACAGCTTCTATGAAGTTAGGGGTTCTGAGACGTCTCCGCCAGTTTTTCTCTCCCCCCCAGCTGCTAACTCTGTACAAGGGCCTGATCCGTCCATACATGGAGTATGTTTCACATGTCCGGGGGGGTTCCACTCATACTGCTCTTCTAGACAGGGTGGAATCAAAAGCTTTTCGTCTCATCAACTCCTCTGCTCTAACTATCTTCGGCCTCTCTCTCACCACCGCAATGTTGCATATCTAGCTGTCTTCTACCGCTATTTTCATGCTAACTGCTCTTCTGATCTTGCTAACTGGATGCCCTCCCCTCCTCCCACGGCCTCGCTGCATAAGACTTTCTTCTTTCTCTCACCCCTATTCTGTCCACCTCTCTAACGCAAGAGTTAACCAGTATTCTCAGTCAATCATCCCTTTCTCTGGTAAACTCTGGAACTCCGTACCTGCTTCTGTATTTCCACCTTCATATGACTTGAATTCCTTCAAGAGGGAGGTTTCAATACACTTATTCATCTATTTTTGACCACTGCTCTGACCCTTTTATGGGACTGGCATTTCAGTGGGCATTTTTTTTTATTGGATTTTTGTTGCCCTTGGCCAGTGTCCTTCCTACATAAAAAAAAAAAAAAATATATATATATATATATATATATATATATATATATATATATATATATATATATATATATATATATATATATATATATATATATATATATATATATATATATATATATATATATATATATATATATATATATATATATATATATATATATATATATATATATATATATATATATATATATATATATATATATATATATATATATATATATATATATATATATATATATATATATATATATATATATATATATATATATATATATATATATATATATATATATATATATATATATATATATATATATATATATATATATATATATATATAAAATGGCCACTGACAGAAAAAATAATAAAAAGGCCCACTTAATGCTAGTTTCCACACAGATGTCAGATAGGAAGATAAAAAGAAAAAGAGGATAAGTGGCATGAAACCTCCCTCTTGAAAGAGCCCAAGTCATAGGAAAGAGGAAATACAGAAGTAGGCAGGGAGTTGCAGAGTTTACAAGAGAAAGAGATAAAAAATGAAGAATACTGGTCAATTCATGCATTAGAGAAGTGGAAAAAAAAATAAATTGTGAAATTTCCAGTTTAGATTATAAGTAAAGGACAAACCAAGGATATTCAGCGTAGAAGAGGGTGACAGTTGAGTGTCATTGAAGGAGAGGGGGATCTTGAAGGTTGTGACGAGGTGATACATGGAGGAATTGAGTTTTTGAGGCAATAAGTATTACTAAGTTTGTTCTGATCTAATCATAAATTTTCGAGAGATCAGAAGTTAGGTGGCTTCCTTACCTGTGATGTTAACTTCCTCAAGGGTTGGACGTGTACGAAAAAGACGTGGAGAAGTGCAGGGTGGTATATCAGCGTAGGACTGGATAGATCAAGTAGTTTGGCTTAGATCATTGGTGAGTAATAGGAAGACAGTGGATGACAAGAGAGAACCCTGAGGAGTGCTACTGTTAATAGACTTAGGAGAAGAACAGTGACCTTCTACCACAGCAGATATAGAAATGTTAGAGGGGAAACGATATGAAGTTACAGAGAGATGGATAGAAGCAATAGGAAATCAAAGCTTTGTGCTAGACTATCAAAAGCTTTTGATATGTCTAAGGCAATAATAAAAGTTTACCAAAATCCCTAAAAGAAGATGGCATAGACTCAGTAAGGAAACCCAGAAAATCACCAGTAGGCAGTCCCGACAGAACCCATACTGGCGACTAGAGAGATAGTTGTGAAGTGATAAATATTTAAGAATCTTCCTGTTGATGATAAATAAAAAAAAACTTCAGAGAGGTAAGGAAATTAAAGCAATAGGATGGTAGTTTGAGGAATTAGAGCGGTCATCCTTTTAAGGAACAGGTTAAATGTAGGCAAATTTTCAGTAAGAAGGAAAGATAGATGGGTAGATGCTGAGAGACAGAGTTGGAAGAGTTCGATTAGGCAAGGTACAAACACGTAGGCACAGTTTTGGAGAAGAATAGGAGGGACCCCCATCTGGTTCTAAAATTTCCTCAGGGTTAAGGCTAGTAAGAGGATGGAAAATATCACTGTGGAGGATTTTAATGGGTAGCATGAAGTAGTCGGAGGGTTGAAGAGAGGGAGAAACAAGCTCTGAATCATCCAAGGTGGAGTTTTTAGCAAAGGTTTGAGCGAAGAGTTCATTTGTAACGATAGGTAAGATGGCAATGATACCATTAAGTTGAAATAAAGAAGGGAAAGATGAAGAATCAAAGCTATTTTAAAAGCCATTTCTTTTTTTTTTTCTAGTGCCAAAAATCATGAGGGGAGTTAGATCTTGAAGGATTTTGACACTTTCTATTAATGCAGGAATTTTTGGCTAGTTGGAGAACATATTTGGCATGATTCCGGACAAAAATATAAAATGCATGAGATTCAGGTGATGTAAGGTTCAAGTACCTTTTGTGGGCTACCTCTCTCTCATGTATAGCCCGAGAAGAGGCAGTGTTAAACCAAGGTTTGGAAGGTTTAGGTCGAAAGAAAGAGTTCGGAATGTACTCCTCCATGCTAGACAATATCACTTATCTGTTCAGACATTTAGGCAAGTCAGAGGGAGAGGTGGGAGGAAAACACAGGTGTACGGAGTTGAGTTCATTCCAGACCGAGGTCGGGTGATGTGTGGGCGAATCCCGTTGCAGCACTCTGCGCCCCCAAGGTGACGGGCAGGTGACACGGCGGCCAATCGGCGACCTGTTTTTTGGGTTCGGAGGCGCACCGTGAGTCGCAACCATCCAAATATAAAGAGGCCCTAGACCAGAACAAACTCAATAAACAAAACAACAAACAATACACATCCACAATTACACCACACACACAATTAATTCATCAGGTGAACTACACGATGGAAGTGCAATTCTAGTGAAATCTAACATAAAACACAAAATAACCAACGAATTTGACACCGACATATTACAAGTCGCAATAGAAACTACCGCAGGACCAATAAATATCGCAACAACATACCTACCACCACGCAGACCCTACCTACCGATCACGGACTTCCACCGCCTAGCTTCCAACAACACACCAACATACATACTAGGAGACCTATATGCCAAACACCCATGCTTAGGTACACATACCACCAATACAGTAGGAAAAGGATTAGAAATGCTGATAAACAGAAACAAACTTACCAATCTAGGACCCAACTTCCCCACATACATATCACACAACACACAGACAACACCAGACATAATATTGGCAAACTCTCAAACATACCATAACTACACCGTCAAACAAGGTCCAACTACTGCCTCGGACCACCTACCCATCATATTCACCATCACTACACTACCAATAAGAATCCCGTCACCACCAAGACCCCATTACAAGGCAGCTGACTGGGACTCATTTCAAACATACATAGACCAACAGATGAAGCCTACATCAAACAACAACTTGAGCAAAGAAGAAATAGATACACACATCAGACACTGGTATGACACGATCCTCAACGCAATAAAATTATACATCCCAATGAAACACCAAAAAACTATTCAACACCCAATAACAAACCCAATAATAAAAAACATACAGTATACAATAAAACAACTCCTGCATAGAGCTAATATAACTGGCTGGGATCGCGAAAAATATAAATACTACACCACTCTCAAAACAAACTTAGTGCTGGAATGCAAAGCTCAACATAATAGGAATTGAGAAAACACTATACACCAGCTAAAAGACCTATACAAAGACCCAAAGTAGTTCTGGAGCAAAATAAAGAGACTGAAGGAAAACAAAATAAACACTTCACCTTACATAAGCCACAATAACCAAAAAACATATGACATTAAAGAAAAAGAAACAATATTCCGAAACATCTGGGAAAATATATTCACCATTACACCTGAAGAAAACATACTATTCGATCAAGAAACAGACAATAATATAAATAACTACATTACAGCCAACAGAGACCTAATCTCCCCATACCACACCTCGGATCTCAGCAGATTAAACAACCAAGAATACACCACAGCAACAATTACATTACAAGAAATCACCAACACTATAAAATCTTTCAAAAACAATACATCGGGACATAGCAAAATAAATAAAACGATACTCACCAACTTACCGGAGTCTGCCCTAACAAAACTCACAGAAATCTTCAACCATACATACTCAGCCGGTTACTTTCCTCAAGCCTTCAAAACCGCACTAATTAAACTAATACCCAAACCAAACAAAGCAACCACAGACCCCTACAATTACAGACCAATTTCACTGCTAGAAGTACCAGGAAAAATACTGGAAAAAATAATAAACAAAAGACTAAGAACTTACCTGGAGCATAACAACATCTTACCACCAGCACAGAATGGGTTCAGAGCCAATAAGAGCACAGACACCGCACTCGCTGTCACAACTGAAAAAATAGCAAACGCACAACAGTGTTGTATAGTCCTCCGTGATGTATCAAAAGCGTTTGACAATGTCTGGCATGAAGGACTAAAATATAAAATTCATAATTCGAGTATTCCTATTGTTCTTTCCAAAATTCTCTGCAGCTTCTTAGACAACAGACACGCCTGCATAAATTTACAAACCTATCAAGGACCTACATTCCAAATAAAAAGCGGTGTACCTCAAGGAAGCTCCATCTCTCCAACGCTTTACTCCCTATACACACACGACATACCTTCCCCATCACACGGTTGCGCCAACATAATTTATGCAGATGACATAACACAGATAATTACACAACCAGGACGATCCAGAAAAATGCTGGCAAAGAAAATTGAAAGAGAAGTCACAAAAATAAACGAGTTCGAAAATAAGTGGAAAATAAAAACAAATATCTCTAAGTTCACAGTGATTCCTCTCACAATAAATAAAACACACCCCATAACAATAAACGGAACAAATATTCCATACTCAAACAAAGGAAAAATTCTGGGAATGCACATCAGCACCAGAGGAATAAACATCCATATTAAACACATAAAAAACACGGCAAAAACAACACTATCAACTATCAGACGATTCCAAGGACTAAGCACAAATATAAAAAATTCATCTCATAAAAGCCTGTGTTCTCCCAGTTATCACCTATCCACCGTACCCACTAAACGCAATATCGAGATCAGCAACCATATCATTACAAACACTACAGAACCAAGCACTTCGATTCGCCTTTGCAGAACGTTACCCCTACACAAAGACTACAGAAGAACTACACCAAATATCCAATACATCCCCAATAAATATCACCTTACACAACAGAGGAAATAAGATAAAAGAAAAACTAGTCAACAACCTACGAGATGAACTTTACAGATCACTTACCTCTGAGGAAAACCACTTTGAACACAGGTGGTTCAGAAAACCCTACTTACAATTGAGTAAAGATCAGCCACCACCACTTTACACGAGCACAACATAGGCATACTCACGCAAACACACTGCCTCATCCTCAGGCTCACACATGCACATGCATAAGCATCGGCGCGCACGAACGCATACATTCATATAGAGAGCACACACACACACACACACACACACACACACACACAGGAGAAACAATACTTACCCTACTTACCTTTTAATCCACACTTACCTGAGTACAGCATATGAGCATCCCAATAACCTGCAAAGAAAAACATAAATTAGACAACACACATGAGATAAAAAAAAAAATAAATAAAATAAATAAATAAAAATAGTATAACACTGATGTGTGATTAAACAAATAAATACCTAGCAAGGGGGATCGCCCCTCACCTATCTACCTTCTACTTTACTTCATCCTTTCACCCTACTACATCTTCCTCAGCTATACTAGCTAAACTCTCTTTCACCCAACTGTCTATCCCCCACAAAAAAAAAAAAAAAACTCAGTTCCCTTGAAGAAGCTGTAGGCGAAACCAGTCGGGAATAAATTCGATTCAACACATCTGTGTTTTCTTCTTCTGTTTTGCGCTCAGCACACAAAGACGGGACTCTGACACGGAAGAAGTAGTCATTCCATGAAAAAACAGCGTATTACCTCCTCAGCTCCCTCTAAATAAGGAAAATCAAGATGCCAGAGAAGACAGAGTGACAGCATAAGCACAAGGATTAGAGGCTAAGAAAAGTTCAAGAATGTTGGCCATATCTGCAAGATGGTCAGGAATACAAGTAGCGTGTTGCACCAGTTGCTCTAGGTAGTGGAGGATATGAAAGTTAAAGGTTAGTTAATCAGTCAGTAAAAGGAGAAGAAAGCCAAAGCTGGTGATGAACACTGAAGTCTCCAAAAATGGAGATCTCCACAAAAGGGAAGAGAGTCAGGATGTGCTCCACTTTCGAATTTAAGTACCCAAATAATTTTTATAGTCAGAGGAGTTAAAAGACAGGTAAACAACACATATAAATCTAGTTTGAGAGTGACACTGTAGTCGTAGCCAAAAGGTAAAACATTGAGAAGATTGAAGAGCATGGACAGGAGAGTAATTTAGGTCGTTACACGCATAGATGCAACATCCAGCTTTGGAGTGAAAATGAGGATAGAGAAAGTACGAGGGAACAGGGAATGGGCTACTGTTAGTTACCTCAGACACCTTTGTTTCGGTGAGGAAAAAAAAAAAAAAGATTTTGTAGAGGAGAGGTGTTGTTGTAAAGATTGAAAATTAGATCTAAGGACGGGAATGCTACAGAAGCTAACGAAGAAAAGTTGAAAGGGTTTTTCAAGATACATAGGGTCGATACCAGAAGAACAGTCCATTCTAGGGATATTTGTGGTCCCCTCCCCAGACGGAAACTCAGAGGTTGCAATATTCAATTTCTAAGGAGGAGGCAGTAGACACTTGCCGAAACGATAATTACTCCCAGTGAGGTCTAAAGTACTGTTCAGGGGGTGCTGTGAACTTATCATTAAACCCTGCTGTGACCTCACTGAACGTTTCCCTTTGTGTCTCACAACACAAGGGGGCAGTCACAGCCTGCCCTCTAAAGACAACTCTCTTCCTCCACACAAAACTACAAGCACCTAATAACAGACACATCCTCCACTCAAAAATTTTAAAATCATCATGGCGACTCCTACACCAGCCTCGGAGTCCCCATCTGGGGAGGGGACCATAAATGTCCCCAGGTCGGACTGCCTTTCTGTCGACGACCCTAAGTGTCTTGACACCCCCCCCTCAACTTTTTCGTCATTAACTTCTGCAACATTCGCGGTCTAAGATCTAATTTTCAATCTGTAGGACACCACCTCTCCTCTTCTAAACCTCATCTTCTTTTCCTCACTGAAACTCAGGTGTCTGAGGCAACTGACAGTAGCCCCTTTTCTGTTCCCTCCTACTTTCTCTATCCTCATTTTCGATCCAAAGCTGGATGCTGCGTTTATGTGCGCAATGACTTAACCTGCTCTCGTGCCCACGCTCTTGAATCACCATCTGGCTACGACTACAGAGTCACTCTCATACTAAATTTATCTGTGCTGTATACCTCTCACTTAACTCCTCTGACTATAAGAAATTCTTTGACTACTTAACTTCCAAAGTGGAGCACATTCTGACCATCTTCCCTTTTGCAGAGATCTCCATTCTTGGAGACTTCAATGTTCACCACCAGCTTTGGCTTTCCTCTCCCTTCACTGACCATCCTGGTGAACTAGCCTACAACTTTGCTATCCTCCATGACCTAGAGCAATTGGTGCAACACCCTACTCGTATTCCTGACCGTCTTGGAGATACGCCCAACATTCTTGACCTTTCCCTGACCTCTAATCCTTCTGCTTATGCTGTCACCTTTTCTTCTCCGTTGGGCTCCTCCGATCACAATCTCATATCTTTATCTTGTCCTATCACTCCAATCCCTCCTCAGGATCCCCCTAAGCGAAGGTGCCTCTGGCGTTTTGCCTCTGCTAGTTGGGGGGACCTGAGGAGGCATTTTGCTGATTTTCCTTGGAATGACTACTGCTTCCGTGTCAGAGACCCGTCTTTGTGTGCTGAGCGCATAACAGAGGTGAGAGTGTCTGGCATGGAGTGTCTGGCATTCCTCACTCTTTTTCTCGTCCTAAACCTTCTAAACCTTGGTTTAACACAGCTTGTTCTTGTGCTATACATGATAGAGAGGTGGCCCACAAAAGGTACTTAAGCCTTCAATCACCAGAATCTCATGCACTTTATATTTCTGCCCGGAACCATGCCAAGTCTGTTCTCCAACTAGCCAAAAACTCCTTCATTAACAGAAAATGTCAAAACCTTTCAAGATCTAACTCCCCTCGTGATTTCTGGCATCTAGCCCAAAATATTTCCAATATCTTTGCTTCTTCTTCTTTCCCTCCTCTATTTCAACCAGATGGCACCACTGCTATCACATCTATTTCTAAAGCTGAACTCTTTGCTCAAACCTTTGTTAAAAACTCTACCTTGGACGATTCTGGGCTTGTTCCTCCCTCTCCTCCACCCTCTGACTACTTCATGCCACCTATTAAAATTCTTCGCAATGATGTTTTCCATGCCCTCGCTGGCCTAAACCCTCGGAAGTCTTATGGACTTGATGGGGTCCCTCCTATTGTTCTCCGAAACTGTGCCTCCGTGCTTGCACCTTGCCTAGTCAAACTCTTTCAGCTCTGTCTGTCAACATCTACCTTTCCTTTTTGCTGGAAGTTTGCCTACATTCAACCTGTTCCTAAAAAGGGTGACCGTTCTAATCCCTCAAACTACCGTCCTATTGCTTTAATTTCCTGCCTATCTAAAATTTTTGAATCTATCCTCAACAGGAAGATTCTTAAACATCTATCACTTCACAACCTTCTATCTGATCGCCAGTATGGGTTCCGTCAAGGCCGCTCTACTGGTAATCTTCTGGCTTTCCTTACTGAGTCTTGGTCATCCTCTTTTAGAGATTTTGGTGAAACTTTTGCTGTTGCCTTGGACATATCAAAAGTTCTTGATAGAATCTGTCACAAGGCTTTGATTTCCAAACTACCCTCCTACGGTTTCTATCCTTCTCTCTGTAACTTCATCTCAAGTTTCCTTTCTGACCGTTCTATTGCTGCTGTGGTAGACGGTCACTGTTCTTCTCCTAAATCTATTAACAGTGGTGTTCCTCAGGGTTCTGTCCTGTCACCCACTCTCTTCTTCAATGATCTTCTAAACCAAACTTCTTGTCCTATCCACTCCTACGCTGATGATACCACCCTGCACTTTTCCATGTCTTTTCATAGACGTCCAACCCTTCAGGAGGTAAACTTTTCATGCAGGGAAGCCACAGAACGCCTGACTTCTGATCTTTCTAAAATTTCTGATTGGGGCAGAGCAAACTTGGTATTGTTCAATGCCTCAAAAACTCAATTCCTCCATCTATCAACTCGACACAACCTTCCAGACATCTATCCACTCTTCTTCAATGACACTCAACTGTCCCCCTCTTCTACACTGAACATCCTCGGTCTGTCCTTTACTAATAATCTGAACTGGAAACTTCACATCTCATCTCTAGCTAAAATAGCTTTTATGAAGTTAGGTGTTCTGAGACGTCTCCGCCAGTTTTTCTCAACCCCTAGCTGCTAACTCTGTACAAGGGCCTTATCCGTCCATGTATGGAGTATGCTTCACATGTCTTGGGGGGTTCCACTCATACTGCTCTTCTAGACAGGGTGGAATCAAAAGCTTTTCGTCTCATCAAGTCCTCTCCTCTAACTGACTGTCTTCAGCCTCTCTCTCACCGCCGCAATGTTGCATATCTAGCTGTCTTCTACCGCCATTTTCATGCTAACTGCTCTTCTGATCTTGCTAACTGCATGCCTCTCTTCCTTCAGCGGCCTCGCTGCACAAGACTTTCTTCTTTCTCTCACCCCTATTCTGTCCACCTCTCTAACGCATGAGTTAACCAGTATTCTCAATCATTCATCCCTATCTCTGGTAAACTCTGGAACTCCCTGCCTGCTTCTGTATTTCCACCTTCCTATGACTTGAATTCCTTCAAGAGGGAGGTTTCATGACACTTATCCACCAATTTTTGACCACTGCTTTGACTCTTTTATGGGACTGGCATTTCAGTGGGTATTTTTTTTTATTAGATTTTTGTTGCCCTTGTTCAGTGTCCTTCCTACATAAAAAAAAAAAAAAAATAGGATTTTGAGTGAAGGGTGTGTGTTTGTGTGTGTGTGTGTGTGTTTGTGATTAGGTGCATATAGTTTTCTGTGAAGGAAGAGATCTGTCTTTTGGAGGGCAGGCTGTGACTGCGAACTTATGATGTGAGACACAAAGGGAAAAGTTCAATGAGGTCACAGCTGAGTTGTTGATAAGTTCACATCACCTGATGATTCAGTATTCCAAACCTCAATGGGAGCAATTTTCGTTTTGGTAGGTGTTCGCTGCCTCCTCCACACACACAAAAATACACAGACACACACACACACACATACACAAATATATATATATATATATATATATATATATATATATATATATATATATATATATATATATATATATATATATATATATATATATATATATATATATATATATATATATATATATATATATATATATATATATATATATATATATTCATGTAGGAAGGACACTGGCCAAGGGCCAGTGTCCTTCCAATAAAAAAACAATGGCCATATATATATATATATATATATATATATATATATATATATATATATATATATATATATATATATATATATATATATATATATATATATATATATATATATATATATATATATATATATATATATATATATATATATATATATATATATATATATATATATATATATATATATATATATATATATATATATATATATATATATATATATATATATATATATATATATATATATATATATATATATATATATATATATATATATATATATATATATATATATATATATATATATTGTTATGATCAGGTTCAACCCCTCTCACATCTGCCACTGACTCGGATCAGCTTATCCCTAAGCTACCTCTTATATAGCTTAGTGCAGGGCATAAATACAACGAATCCAGGGACACACAGGTTGCCAGCAACTATACAGCCTCAATGAGGTCGTCACTCTGTTTACCCGCCCACAGAGAAAGGAATATGATAAACGCGAAACTCAATTCTCAAATCAGATATAACTAATTAGCCACGTGCCAGGGAGTACAAAGAGCAGCAACAACACAGAGTGAAGTATAATACCTCACTGGACAATCGGCTACATCCAACAAAGTATTAAACGTCCTTGCCATAGAACAGCCTATCTGCATTCTTCCAAAAGGCAGGCTCGCACCTCCGATACAGGTGGTGGAACCTGGGGAGAAGGTGGACAGCTGTCAACTGCCCGAATATCATAATCCTCTGGTCTGTCACATTCACAGCTGTGAGCCCCCCTGTGCCAGTAGCATTTGACAAACATACGATACCACAGCAGGACACTGCATTTAGGCTGAAAGAGGGAGGGGACAGGGGCCTGCCCCCATCAGGATACTTTGTAGAATGATGCAACAAGACAAGACTATGCACAGAGCCAACCTCTGTTAAAGAAGCAGCCAGAGTTAGTCACAAAAGCTCTTTCGTCAGATATTCGGCTTCTTCCAGATCATGGCCTCCCTTGGGTCTCGTATAGCATACAGTAATGATAAAAACACGTTATACAATAACACTATTCTTAGATATATAGCAATATGCCCTCCCTAGACACACCTCCCAACTCTCTAACCACCACATCTACGCTCTATGATATCCATCCAGCTACGGACTGCAGACGTGGGAAATGTCGTTATATATATATATATATATATATATATATATATATATATATATATATATATATATATATATATATATATATATATATATATATATATATATATATATATATATATATATATATATATATATATATATATTTGGGTTAAGGAAGGGGGATAAAAACCCAGGGAGGAGTTAGGATTCTTTTAATCTCTAACGTTTCGGCTGAATAGCCATCCTCAGAGAGACTGATTTACATGAGTGAAAACACACTATTTATAACAACATACAAAATTTTCTCATTTAAAAGAATCCTAACTCCTCCCTGGGTTTTTATCCCCCCTTCCTAAACCCAACTACTTGTCAACATGAACAGTTCACATATATATATATATATATATATATATATATATATGTATATATATATATATATATATATATATATATATATATATATATATATATATATATATATATATATATATATATATATATATATATATATATATATATATATATATATATATATATATATATATATATATATATATATATACAGGGTGTCCCATAAGTTTCCATACATATGGTATCACGAACACCATTACAAGCATAAATCAAAATGTGTTTGAACGTGTTCTTCAGCAGTGGAGGACACGCAATAGAATGTGTTTTCAACAAAAAAACAGTCATGTACAGCATATTATAGAGTTTTTTTTCTAAAATTCTATAATATCTTATTATTTTTCCTATGTATGGAAACTTATAGGATACCCTGTGTTTGTGTGTGTGTATATATATATATATATATATATATATATATATATATATATATATATATATATATATATATATATATATATATATATATATATATATATATATATATATATATATATATATACCTGCCAAAACGATAATTACTCCCAGTGAGGTCTAAAGCACTGTTCAGGGGGTGCTGTGAACTTATCATTAAACCCAGCTGTGACCTCACTGAATGTTTCCCTTTGTGTCTCACAACACAAGGGGGTAGTCACAGCCTGCCCTCTAAAGACAACTCTCTTCCTCCACACAAAACTACAAGCACCTAATAATACACACACCCTTCACTCCAAAAATTTTAAAATCATGGCGACTCCTACACCAGCCTCGGAGTCCCATCTGGGGAGGGGACCATAAATGTCCCCAGGTCGGACTGCCTTTCCGTCGACGACCCTAAGTGTCTTGACACCCCCCTCAACTTTTTCTTCATTAACTTCTGCAACATTCGCGGTCTAAGATCTAATTTTCAATCTGTAGAACACCACCTCTCCTCTTCTAAACCTCATCTTCTTTTCCTCACTGAAACTCAGATGTCTGAGGCAACTGACAGTAGCCCCTTTTCTGTTCCCTCCTACTTTCTCTATCCTCATTTTCGATCCAAAGCTGGATGCTGCGTTTACGTGCGCAATGACTTAACCTGCTCTCGTGCCCACGCTCTTGAATCTTCCGAGTTTTCCACCATCTGG
>NC_087159.1:18292500-18295000 GCF_035594125.1 Scylla paramamosain
GGTTAACTCTTGCGTTAGAGAGGTGAAGTGAGAGAAGGAAGAAAGTCTTGTGCAGCGAGGCCGCGGAAGGAGGGGAGGCATGCAGTTAGCAAGATGAGAAGAGCAGTTAGCATGAAAATAGCGGTAGAAGACAGCTAGATATGCAACATTGCGGCGGTGAGAAAGAGGCTGAAGACAGTCTGTTAGAGGAGAGGAGTGTATATATATATATATATATAAATATATATATATATATATATATATATATATATATATATATATATATATATATATATATATATATATATATATATATATATATATATATATATATATATATATATATATATGTATATATATATATACATATATATATATTTGTGAGACTAAATAACAAGAAATCACAATTTATCTTCGATTTTCTAAGTATATGATTTAATTATTTTTATTTTGTTATTTATTTATTTTTATTTATTTTATTAATTATTTATTTATTTATTTTAATATGTTTATTAATTATTTTATTTTTTTCTATATATAAGCAAATTATGTAGATCCCGTTCATAGTGAGAGCATTTTGTCTCAATGTTTACAACATTCAGCCAGTTGGGCCGCGCCGCTCCCACTCGGCAGCTTCTCTTTACCTGTCCTTTTTCTTTAGTGTGGAGGAGATGATGACCCCTACGGCCGAAAAAAAGCCAATAGAAGAAACCTGGTCGGACCGAATATGAGGCATTCCTTCCTCATCCAGTCAGTACATTAAGAAAGAAGTAGGGTTTCATTCACTCATCGGCACAAGAAAGCTGCATGGACCTTTATTACAGAGAAGGTAAATGAGACGGAAACAACAGGCCACGGGAAGGGTCAAGCTGCATTTCCCAGTGGATAATTAACATTAATTATTACTTTCATTACTAGTCTCAGTGAATCACTCCTACCTGTAGGACTCTCCAAGGCATTTCAAGGCAAATTTTTTACGAATTAGATTCCTGCGGTTCTAGTCTATATATTTTCAGGTCAGAATCATTCAAGTCATCGAGAACATTCTCACGGTGCCGATAGTTCTTGAGGTGTCGGGCTTGGGCTTCTTAATTCTTACAGTTAAACATTTTTAATGAATTTCTTAATTCTAAATTTAAATCCGCTCTTGACCGTGCTTAATTTTTTCGGCGCGGTAAACACA
This sequence comes from Scylla paramamosain, assembly GCF_035594125.1. Taxonomy (NCBI): domain Eukaryota; kingdom Metazoa; phylum Arthropoda; class Malacostraca; order Decapoda; family Portunidae; genus Scylla; species Scylla paramamosain. The sequence goes on from NC_087159.1 coordinate 18,293,663, forward strand.
AGGCTAAGCACAATTTGGGAAGTTAAGCACATTAAGCATAACGTTTGTGGTAAGGCTAATTTCTCTTCTTAAGAATGACCTTCAGTACGGGTTCCGTCGTGGCTGCTCAACTGGTGATTTTCTGGCCTTCACCATCGAACCTTGGTCATCCATTTTTTAGAGATTTTGGTAAAACTTTTCCTTTTGCCTTAGACATGTCAAAAACATTTGATAGAGTCTGGCATAAAGCTATAATCTCGAAATTATCCTCCTACGGCTTCTATCCTTCTCTCTAACTTCTTCTGAAGTTTCCTATCTGACCGATCTATTGCTGCTGTGGTAAATTAATGCATGCTATTTTACGTTCTTGTTTATATTATGGGAATAAAAAAAAAATAGAAAGAAAATAACTTTCTCCCTGACAGTAATCACACTCTTCCATGGAGGACTATAGTACTCGTATTAGTATGTCTACTACTACTACTACTACTACTACTACTACTACTACTACTGCTGCTGCTGCTGCTGCTGCTGCTGCTGCTGCTGCTGCTGCTGCTGCTGCTGCTACTACTACTACTACTACTACTACTACTACTACTACTACTACTACTACTACTACTACTTCTGCTGCTGCTGCTGCTGCTGCTGCTGCTTCTGCTACTACTATTACTACTGCTACTACTACTACTACTTCTACTATTACTACTACAACAACAATAACAACAACAAAAAACAACAATAACAACAACAACAACAACAACAACAACAACAACAACAACAACAACTACTACTACTACTACTACTACTACTACTACTACTACTACTACTACTACTACTGGTACTGCTACTACAACAACAACAACAACAACAACAACTACTACTACTACTACTACTACTACTACTACTACTACTACTGCTACTACTACTACTACTACTACTACTACTACTACTACTACTACTATTAATATTACTACTACTACTACTACTACTACTACTATTACTACTTCTACTACCACTACTACTGCTGCTGCTGCTGCTGCTGCTGCTGCTGCTGCTACTACTACTACTACTACTACTACTACTACTACTACTACTACTACTACTACTGCTACTACTACTACTACTACTACTAAAGAGAAAATTGTATAAAGGAATAATAGTGGTTACTGCACTCTACGGTACTCATCTGTGGAGTATGGAAGTAGCAGACAAGAAGAGATTGAATGTAATGGAGATGAAATGTCTAAGGAGTAGGTATTTGTGAACTTGGATGGACAGCGTCATAAATGAAGAAGTGAGGAGAAAGGGTGTTGCAAGAGACTTGACTGGACCGGCAAAGCAATGTGAGTTGAGATAGTT
>NC_087159.1:18305000-18325000 GCF_035594125.1 Scylla paramamosain
GCATGAAAATAGCGGCAGAAGAAAGCAAGAGATGCAACATTGCGGCGATGAAAAAGGCTGAAGACTCAGGTAGAGGAGAGGAGTTGATGAGACGAAAACCTTTTGATTTCATCCTGTCTAGAAGAGCGGTATGAGTGGAATCCCCCCACCCCCAGACATGTGAAGCATACTCCTTACATGGACGGATAAGGCCCCTGTATAGAGTTAGCAGCTGCAAGAGTGAGAAAAACTGGCAAAGAGCACCTAACTTCATAGAAGCTATTTTAGCTAGATATGAGATGTGAAGTTTCCAGTTAAGATTATAAGTAAAGGACAGACCGAGGATGTTCAGTCTAAAAGAGGGAGATAGTTGACTGTCATTAAAGAAAAGGGGATAGTTGTCTGGAAGGTTGTGTCTAGTTGATAGATAGAGTAATTGAGTTTTTTGAGGCATCGAACAATGCAAAGTTTCTATGGCTTCCCTGCAAGAAATGTTTATTTCCTGAAGGGTTGGATGTCTACGAAAAGATGTGGAAAAGTGTAGGGTGGTAACCTTAGCGTAGGAGTGGATAGGACAAGAAGTTTGGTTAGAAGATCACTGACGAATAATAGGAAGAAAGAGGGTGACAGGACAGAACCCTGTGGAACACCATGTCATTGAAGAAGAGGAGATCTGGAAGGTTGTGTCGAGCTGAAGGAAATGAGTTTTTGAGGCAGTGACCATTACTAAGTTTATGCAGCTCCAATCATACATTTTTGAGAGATCAGAAGTCAGGTGGGTTCCCTGCCTGAGCTGTTTACTTCCTCAAGGGTTAGACGTCTACGAAAACGCATGGAAAAGTGCAGGGTGGAATATCAGCGTAGGTTTGGATAGGTCAAGTAGCTTGGTTTAGAAGATCATTGGTGAGTAATAGGAAGAGAGTGGATGATGAGACATAACCCTGAGGAGTGCTACTGTTAATAAACTTTGGAGAAGAGCAGTGACCTCAGAAGCAATAGAACGGTCAGAAAGGAAACTTGAGATAAAGTTATAGAGAGAAGGATAAAAACAGTAGGAGGGTACTTTGGAAATTAAAGCTTTGTGGCAGACTCTGTCAAAAGCTTTTGATATGTCTAAGGTAACAGCAAAAATTTCACCAAATCTCTAAAAGAGGATGACCTCTACTCAGTGAGGTAAGCAAGGTTACCAGTAGAGCGGTCTTGACGGAAACCATACTGGCGATCAAATAAAAGGTTGTGAACTGATAGATGTTTAAGAATCTTCATGTAGAGGACAGATTCAAAAACTTTAGATTGGCATAAAAGTAAAGCAATAGGACAGAAGTTTGAGGGATTTGAATGGTCACCTGTTTTAGGAACAGGCTGAATGTAGATAAACTTCCAGCAAGAAGGAAAGGTAAATGTTGATAGGCAGAATTGAAATAGTTTAACTAGGCAAGATGTAAGTACAGAGACACAATTTCGGAGAACAATAGGAGGGACCACATAAGGTCCATAAACCTTCCGAAGGTTAAGGGCAGCGAGGGGATGGAGAACATGCCTACGAAGGATCTTAATAGCAGTAAGTAGTCGGAGGGTGGAGGAATGGGAGGAACAAGCCCTGAATCATCCAAGATGGAGTTTTTAGCAAGAGTTTGAGAGAAGAGTTCAGCTTTAGAAATAGATGAAATGGCAGTGGTGTTATCAACTTGAAATAAAGGAGGGAAAGATAAAAAAAAAGTAAAGCTATTGGAGATGTTTTTGGATAGGGGCTAGAAATCACGACATATCTTGAAAGATTTTGACACTTTCTATTAATGAAGATTTTTTTTTTTGGCTAGTTGGAGAACAAACTTAGCATAATAATGTGCAGAAATATAAGGCCCATGAGATTCAAGTGATGGAAGGTGCAAGTACCTTTTGTGGGCCATCTCTCTATCATATATAGCACGAGAACAGGGTGTGTTAAACCAAAGTTTGGAAGGTTTAGGGAAAGAGAAAGAGTGGGGCATCCATGCCAGACACTATCACTACTGTTATGCTCACAGCACACAGGAATGGGTGAGGAAGCAGGAGTCATTCAAAAGAAAATCTGCATAATACCTCCTCAGGTCCACCGAACTAGCAGAGTCATAACACCAGAGGCACCTTCGCTGTGGGAGATCCTGAGGAGGGAATGAAGCAATAGGATAAGATACAGATATGAGATTGTGATCGGAGGAGCCCAACGGAGAAGATAGTGTATCAGCATAATCAGAAGGACTAGAGGTTAGGAAAAGGTCAAGAATGTTGGGAGTATCTCCAAGACGATCATGAATACGAGTAGGGTGTTGCACTAATTGGTCTAGGTTGAGGAGGATAGCAAAGCTAAAGGCTAGATGGTCAGTGAAGGGAGAAGAAAGCCAAAGTTGGTGGTGAACACTGAAGTCTCCAAGAATAGAAATCTCCCCAAAAGGGACGAGAGTCAGAATGTTGCCAGTTGGTAGAAAACTCGGAAGATTCAAGTGCGTGGGGACGAGAGCATGTTATGTCGTTGCGCACATAGACGCAACATCCAACTTTAGACTGAAAATGAGGATAGAGAAAATAGGAGGGAACAGAAAAAGGGTTACTGTCAGTTGCCTCAGACATCTGTGTTTCAGTGAGGAAAAGATGAGGTTTAGTAGAGGAGAGGTGGTGTTCTATAGATTGAAAATTAGATCTAAGTGCGAGTGTGTGCGAATGTTGCAGAAATTAATGAAGAAAAAGTTGAGGGGGGGTGTCAAGACGCTTAGGTGTAGATACCAAATGAGCAGTCCGATCTAGGGACATTTGTGGTCCCCTCCTCAGATGGAGACTTCGACGTTGGTTTAAGAGTCGCCATGTTGGAATTTATAATTTTGAATGAAGGGTGTGTGTGTAATTAGCTGTATGTAGTGTTGTGTTCTTATATGTAAATAAAATACTTGCAGTACTTAAGAAAATCTAAAAGGTGTAAACAGAGTGTGCAGCAGTGCGTGCCGAGTAACAGCACCTTACAAGTATCGCTCACAGTTAAATATTTACAGATGTAGAGGACTGGTGAGCGCGCAGGTAACTGACTGCCTGGGTACCAAGGAGGTCCCGTTATTATCTCCGATACAATACATAAAGAAATCCCGACACTTTATTCAGAAACTTACTGAACCAAATGAAACCTTTTCCAGAAGTGAACCTAATACGTGTGAAGCACAAACTCATTCATGCATAATAATAGTAAATGTTACATATTATCATAACATGCAGTTTTGTATGAAGGAAGAGAGTTTTCTTTAGAGGACAAGCTGTGACTGGCCCCTTGTGTTGTGAGACACAAAGGGGAAACGTTCAGTGAGGCCACAGCCGGGTTAATGATAAGTTCACAGTACCCCCTGATCCAGTGCTTCAGACCTCACTGAGAGCAATTATCATTTCGACAGGTGTCTATTGCCTCCTTCTAATAAATGCTCGTATCTAAAGCTGGCTCTTATAATTGAAAGCATTTCTGGCGAATCATTGAACAGATCTGACATGTCGTGTATAAATATGAAACACATGATATGGACTGATTCCGATAAATAATGAACATTTGAACATTTGAACATAACCACTAATATGATAAATATGTTTTGACATCACACATTTATTTTTTTTTCTTTTTAGTTCGCATGGTAAAGTAAGTGAGTTTTGATGAGTACAGGCGGAGGATAATATGTACTAATTGATAGTAACGCGTTGTTCATAACGTGCTCATCATTGACGCAGTGATGATAAGGATGATAAGTGATAAGGGGCAAAGGAATTTTTTTTTTTTTCTGAAAGAATTTCTGAAGAAGAGCAAATAGCTATCTGGAAGTTTGTGTCGAGTTGATAGATGGAGGAATTTGGTTTTCGAGGCATTGGTCAACGCAAAGGTTGCTCTACCACAATAAAAAAAAAAAAAATAAATAAAATAAAATAAAATAAAGAAAGAAAAAAAAAAGACGAAAAGTCAGGCCTGTTGTGGCTCCACTGCGCGAGTTGTGTAACTTCTGAATGTTTGAAGGCAGTAGACACCTGCCGAAACGATAATTACTCCCAGTGAGGTCTAAAGCACTGTTCAGGGGGTGCTGTGAACTTATCATTAAACCTAGCTGTGACCTCACTGAATGTTTCCCTTTGTGTCTCACAACACAAGGGGGCAGTCACAGCCTGCCCTCTAAAGACAACTCTCTTCCTCCACACAAAACTACAAGCACCTAATAACACACACACCCTTCACTCAAGAATTTTAAAATCATCATGGCGACTCCTACACCAGCCTCGGAGTCCCCATCTGGGGAGGGGACCATAAATGTCCCCAGGTCGGACTGCCTTTCTGTTGACGACCCTAAGTGTCTTGACACCCCCCTCAACTTTTTCTTCATTAACTTCTGCAGCATTCGCGGTCTAAGATCTAATTTTCAATCTGTAGAACACCACCTCTCCTCTTCTAAACCTCATCTTCTTTTCCTCACTGAAACTCAGGTGTCTGAGGCAACTGACAGTAGCCCCTTTTCTGTTCCCTCCTACTTTCTCTATCTTCATTTTCGATCCAAAGCTGGATGCTGCGTTTATGTGCGCAATGACTTAACCTGCTCTCGTGCCCACGCTCTTGAATCTTCCGAGTTTTTCACCATCTGGCTACGACTACAGAGTCACTCTCATACTAAATTTATCTGTGCTGTATACCTCTCACCTAACTCCTCTGACTATAAGACATTCTTTGACTACTTAACTTCCAAAGTGGAGCACATTCTGACCCTCTTCCCTTTTTCAGAGATCTCCATTCTTGGAGACTTCAATGTTCACCACCAGCTTTGGCTTTCCTCTCCCTTCACTGACCATCCTGGTGAATTAGCCTACAACTTTGCTATCCTCCATGACCTAGAGCAATTGGTGCAACATCCTACTCGTATTCCTGACCGTCTTGGAGATACGCCCAACATTCTTGACCTTTTCCTGACCTCTAATCCTTCTGCTTATGCTGTCACCCTTTGTTCTCCGTTGGGCTCCTCCGATCACAGTCTCATATCTTTATCTTGTCCTATCACTCCAATCCCTCCTCAGGATCCCCCTAAGCGAAGGTGCCTCTAGCGTTTTGCCTCTGCTAGTTGGGGGGACCTGAGGAGGTATTTTGCTGATTTTCTTTGGAATGACTACTGCTTCCGTGTCAGAGACCCGTCTTTGTGTGCTGAGCGCATAACAGAGGTGATAGTGTCTGGCATGGAGGCATACATTCCTCACTCTTTTTCTCGTCCTAAACCTTCTAAACCTTGGTTTAACACAGCTTGTTCTCGTGCTATACATGATAGAGAGGTGGCCCACAAAAGGTACTTAAGCATTCCATCACCAGAATCTCATGCAGTTTATATTTCTGCCCGGAACCATGCCAAGTCTGTTCTCCAACTAGCCAAAAACTCCTTCATTAACGGAAAATGTCAAAACCTTCCAAGATCTAACTCCCCTCGTGATTTCTGGCATCTAACCAAAAATATCTCCAATAACTTTGCTTCTTCTTCTTTCCCTCTTCTATTTCAACCAGATGGCACCACTGCTATCACATCTATTTCTAAAGCTGAACTCTTTGCTCAAACCTTTGCTAAAAACTCTACCTTGGACGATTCTGGGCTTGTTCCCCCCTCTCCTCCACCCTCTGACAACTTAATGCCACCTATTAAAATTCTTCGCAATGATGTTTTCCATGCCCTCGCTGACCTAAACCCTCGGAAGGCTTATGGACCTGATGGGGTCTCTCCTATTGTTTTCCGAAGCTGTGCCTCCGTGCTTGCACCTTGCTTAGTCAAACTCTTTCAGCTCTGTCTGTCAACATCTACCTTTCCTTCTTGCTGGAAGTTTGCTTACATTCAACCTGTTCTAATCCCTCAAACTACCGTCCTATTGATTTAATTTCCTGTCTATCTAAAATTTTTTAATCTATCCTCAACAGGAAGATTCTTAAACATCTATCACTTCTGATCGCCAGTATGGGTTCCGTCAAGGCCGCTCTACTGGTGATCTTTCTTCTGGCTTTCCTTACTGAGTCTTGGTCATCCTCTTTTAGAGATTTTGGTGAAACTTTTGCTGTTGCCTTGGACATATCAAAAGTTTTGATAGAGTCTGGCACAAAGCTCTGATTTCCAAACTACCCTCCTACGGTTTCCATCCTTCTCTCTGTAACTTCATCTCAAGTTTCCTTTCTGACCGTTCTATTGCTGCTGTGGTAGACGGTCACTGTTCTTCTCCTAAATCTATTAACAGTGGTGTTCCTCAGGGTTCTGTCCTGTCACCCACTCTCTTCTTATTATTCATTAATGACCTTCTAAACCAAACTTCTTGTCCTATCCACTCCTACGCTGATGATACCACCCTGCACTTTTCCACGTCTTTTCATAGACGTCCAACCCTTCAGGAGGTAAACTTTTCAAGCAGGGAAGCCACAGAAAGCTTGACTTCTGATCTTTCTAAAATTTCTGATTGGGGCAGAGCAAACTTGGTATTGTTCAATGCCTCAAAAACTCAATTCCTCCGTCTATCAACTCGACACAATCTTCCAGACAACTATCCCCTCTTCTTCAATGACACTCAACTGTCCCCCTCTTCTACACTGAACATCCTCGGTCTGTCCTTTACTTATAATCTGAACTGGAAACCTCACATCTCATCTCTAGCTAAAACAGCTTCTATGAAGTTAGGTATTCTGAGACGTCTCCGCCAGTTTTTCTCACCCCTCCAGCTGCTAACTCTATACAAGGTCCTTATCCGTCCATGTATGGAGTACGCTTCACATGTCTGGGGGGTTCCATTCATACTGCTCTTCTAGACGGGGTGGAATCAAAAGCTTTTCGTCTCATCAACTCCTCTCCTCTAACTGACTGTCTTCAGCCTCTCTCTCACCGCCGCAATGTTGCATATCTAGCTGTCTTCTACCGCTATTTTCATGCTAACTACTCTTCTGATCTTGCTAACTGCATGCCTCCCCTCCTTCCGCGGCCTCGCTGCACAAGACTTTCTTCGTTCTCTCACCCCTATTCTGTCCACCTCTCTAACGCAAGAGTTAAGGAGTATTCTCAACCATTCATCCCTTTCTTTGGTAAACTCTGAAACTCCCTGCCTGCTTCTGTATTTACACCTTCCTATAACTTGAATTCCTTCAAGAGGGAGGTTTCAAGACACTTATCCATCAATTTTTGACCACTGCTTTGACCCTTTTATGGGACTGGCATTTCAGTGGGCATTTTTTTTTTTATTAGATTTTTGTTGCCCTTGGCCAGTGTCCTTCCTACATAAAAAAAAAAAAGACAAGAAGTTTGGACTGGAAAATCATCGATGAATACTAGAAAAAGAGTGGGTGACAGAGTAAAACTTTAAGAACACCATTGTTAATAGACGTAAAAGAAGAATAGTGACTGTCTACTACATAAGGAATATAACGGTCAGAAAGGAAACTTGAGATGAAGTCACAGATAGAAAGATAGAAGCCGTAGGAAGGTAGTTTGGAAATTAAAGCTTTGTGCCAGACTCTATGTATCAAATGCTTTTTGATATGTCTGAGGAAACACCGAAAGTTTCTTCAAAATTACTGAAAGAGAGTGAAAAAAAATTTATGTTAAACTTGGGAACGGTGAGTGATGCACATGAGTGATTGATAGTAATGATGGTTACTAGTAATGATGAATTATTCACATATAAGATCTAAGCTATTAAGCGATCATAGTAGTAATGAATAAATAATGGATAATATTCATTATTGTGTTGCTCGGATGTGATTTTCCCGTAACTTAGGAAATTAAGTTAAGTGACAAGAAACCGTTAAGTTCTTTTCAATTCCCTCCTTTTATTTATTTATTTATTTTTTCTTCACTTTCAATCCTGCCAGCGATTCTAGGATAATTTGTCCCCGGGAGAAATGTTCCCGTTGATTCACCGAAAGGTTATTCATCCTTGGAAGATTCGTTCCTCAGTATGATTATTCTCCTGGGGTGGTTCTTCCCCCTTTTTGGTTACAATGTTTCATTATCTTTTTTCTTTAAATTTGTCCGGAAAGGACTTAAAATGAATACACTGGCGTATCCAGTATACAGAAAGCGTATTTTTTTTCCTTAAAATTCGTCTAAAAAGAAAGTGTATACTAGAATATCTAAAGTAACTTTGGATTATATGCCACAGCATGAGGGAAACATATCTTTTTTGCTCGGTTTATATTCTTCAATGAGACGATGTTCTTAATGACAGTTATTGGCTTAAACAGCGAACCAGACTGTTCAGATTTAATAATTTTCCTATTTGCAAGAACGTTTACCTTTTTCAAGCTTCAATAAGAAGCTAAACGTTAGGGTGGGTTTCCGTTACAAACTCTGAAAAACATTGTGGAACTCCAATTAGTTGCGAGTCCCACAGTGGTGCGAGGTTTATCTTAAAGGGCTTTGTCACGCACATTACAATAAGCAGTTCTGCAGTTCTCCTGCAGTTCTGACCACGACCTCTCTTTGTGCCAAAGGTCACTTAGTACTCAAACCACTTAGTCCCAAAATTGTCTCTAGACTCAGATGTCTTGACTAAAAAAAAACACGAGAATCCACTCACACTAAAATAAAGTTCATATTCTCATCAACTCTCTCACCCAACCACCCACTCAATCACATCAACCTATTCACTATATCAACCACTCAACAGCATTCGCACCCAACCATTCACCCGTCTATTAATGGCATCCAAGAAATTGTCCCCCTAGATGGCGAGTCACGGGACGAAAATGATTAAGCCAGGGCCGCCACGACAGTGAGGAATGGCGCTGCCGCTGCCCAGTGCTGCCCCTTGCTGCCCCACCACGCCGCCGCGGGACAGGCTGGGGGATCTTGGCCACCCTGCGTCTGCCCCAAGTTTTCCCCACCACGGTGGCGAAGCGCGGCACTGCATCCTGGGAAGCCAGGCAGTCTGGAGGAAGCTGGTCGGCATCCTGCTGCTTGTCCCGCTCAACAGGTTTGATTACAAAGCAGCATCAGTACCAACGCTGGTCTGCTTCCACCAGTGAGAACGTTCGGGGAGACGCACTCTCTCTTCACCACTGGCAGAATGCCTTCCACGATAAGCAGGCCGAGGGGACTGAGGAGGTCGTCCTCGCTGGTCCACGCACAGGGGCCTCTCAACCTTGACGCGACGTCATACTCGGTGTGGCGATGGTCGTCCTCGCTGGTCCATGCTCCGTGGCCTCGCCACCTCGCCGCGGCCTCCTCCTCGGTGTGGCGAGGAAGCCGCAGCATCATGCTGGTAGAGGGATTGAAGAAGATTACCCACTCCCCATCAGCTATCTCGCCATCGTCCGCGACCCAGATGGCGGGAGCCTCAGGGGCCATAGGGCGTCGTACTCCAAAGGATTGTCAGCTGAATCCCTCTCGGCGTAGTGACTCAGGGGGTGGTCGGCACCAGCACCGTCCTGGTCGGTGCTGGTGAATGCCAGCCAGGCCTCGAAGACGGAGCTGCCCTCTAACTGGTCCAGCAGACGCCCAGTGAGACCTGTAGGACCACCTTGCTGAGCCACCCCTTGCTCCAGTACTTCACCCAGACGGGCAGATCATCCACCATGCAGGCATTCCAGCCTAGACAGGTCCTTCATCTTGCATTCGGCAGTCTGCTCGTATTCGCCAATGGCTTCCTGTTGCCAGTAAGCCTCCTTGAAGCAGAAAGTGGCCAACGTGCGCTTCTTGGAGAACCACGGCGGGGCTCCCGCAAGCTGAGCCGCAAGCAGGAGGGAGCGCTGAACTTGAAATTGAAGTACTTTCACGAACATAGTTGTTTGAGACTAAAACTGAGCGCGCGCGCACACACACACACACACACACACACACACACACACACACACACACACACACACACACACACTACAGAGTTACTCTCAAATTAAATTTATCTCTGCTGTATACCTCTCACTTAACTCCTCTGACTATAAGAATTTTTTTGAATAACCCATTCTGACTCTCTGCCCTTTTGTGGAGATTTTCATTCTTGGAGACTTCAATGTTCAACACCAGCCTTGGCTTTCCTCTCCCTTCACTGACCATCCTGGTGAACTACCCTTTAACTTTGCTATCCTCCACGACCTAGAACAATTGGTACAACACCATACTAGTATTCCTGACTGGGTTAGAGATACGCCCAACATTTATGATCTTTTTCTAACCTCTAATCCTTCTGCTTATACTGTTACGCTATCCCCTCCGATCATAATCTCATATCTTCATCTTGTCCTATCGTTCCAATCCCTCCTCAGGATCCCCTTTAACCGGAGATGCTCTCTGGCGTTTTGCCTCTGCTAATTGAGGGGACTTGAGAAGGTATTTTGCTGATTTTCCTTTGAATGACTACTGCTCCCGTGTCAGAGACCCGTCTCTGTGTGCTGAAAGCATAACAGAGGTGATAGTGTCTGGCACGAAGGTGCACATTCCTCACTATTTTTCTTGACCGAGACCATCCAAACCTTGGTTTAACTAAGCCTGTTCTCGTGCTGCACTTTTCCACGCCTTTTCATAGCCATCCAACCATTCAGGAAGTAAACAATTAACGCAGGGAAGCCACAGAACGCCTAACTTCTGATCTCTGAAAAAAAAATCTGATTGGGACAGAGCAAACTTAGTATTGTTCAGTGCCTCAAAAACTTAATTCCTTCATCTTTCAACTCGACACAACCTTCCAGACAACTATCCCTTCTTCAATGACACTCAACTGCCCCCCCCTCTCCTACACTGAACATCGTCTGTCGGTGCCTTACTTATAAACTAAACTGGAAACTTCACGTCATCTCTAGCTAAAATAGCTTCTATGAAGTTAGGCGTTTTGAGACGTCTCCGCCATTCCTTCTCACCCTTTCAGGTGTTTCCTCTGTAGAGCGGCCTTATCTGTCCATGTATGGAGTATGCTTCATATCTCTTGGGAGGTTCCACTCATAACGCTCTTCTAGACAGGGTGGAATCAAAAACCTTTTCGTCTTATCAACTCCTCTCCACTAACTGACTGTCTTCAGCCTCTTTCTCATCGCCGCAATGTTGCATTTCTTGCTATCTTCTACCGCTATTTTCATGCTAACTGCTCTTCTGATCTTGTTATCTACATGCCTCCCCTCCTCCCGCGACCTCGCTGCACAAGACTTTCTTCTTTCTCTCATCCCTGTTCTGTCCACCTTTCTAATGCAAGAGTTAACCAATACTCTGTCATTCATCCCTTTCTCTGGTAAACTCTGGAACTCCCTGCCTGGCTCTGTATTTCCACCTACCTTATTCTGTCTGCCTCTCTAATGGAAGAGTTAACCAATATTCTCAATCATTCATTCCTTTTTCTGGCATGGTCTGAAACTCCCTGCCTGCTTCTGTATTTCAACCTTCCCATTACTTGAATTCCTTGAAGGGGGAGGTTTCAAGACACTTATCCTTTAATTTCTAACTGCCACTTTGGAACCTATTCGGGGACCGGTGTAGACGTTTCAGGACACTCCTCCTAAACGTGACTCCTGGAGTCACTTGAAACTAGTTTGACAGCACTCCCCAGTCAACTGAAACTGCGTTTCATATCACTCCCCATCAGACTGAAATGACTCCCATAATTTGCTAATTGAGAAAACATTTTATTAACATTAATTACCATATAAACAATAACTTGTTACCATATATGTAACTTGTTACAAGACTAGCCCTACACACCCATAACTACATTATAATGGACGCCAGACTCATTTTCTAAATGCATTGACTCCTTTACCTCTTCTTTACCATTTGGCTTGTGTATATGCCAAGTTAGTTCTGGCCCAAACTTTGCCCACACACAGATATTAACATTAAACATGTTGGCAGCGGCTAATATCTCCGTTGTTGTTCCCTGCACCTTATAATTACGCATAGATTCCACTTTGATCCCTTCATTGCAGGCCATGAAATCACAAACCATGATCCTGACAACGGTATGTTGATCCTCATCTCCTGTTATGGCAAACGATAATTCACGGAAGGGACAATTTCTGTCACTTTTAATTGTTTTTACGTTAAGAGGTTCGCTAGTGTTTTTTTTAAGGTCTTGTTTATTTTCTTGAATATTAGACGTCCACCAGAGTGAGAGCAGATAGTTCGTTGTGTTGCAACTGTCAATGGCGAGAACTTGTGGGTTATCTCCTCTTTCTGAACGTCTACAATCTGAACACTTGATGACGGAGATGCAAGTGCTGTGAAGTTTCTGTTTGTCTTTCGAAGAATGGCTTTAGGTTGCATCCATTTACTTTTGTCTTGAGGGGGACTTTTGTTGGTGGATGAATGAGGGAATATAGCCCCTTTTCGCAAACTTGAGCTACTTCGTAGGGACCATCCCACGGATCGGTTTATTTACCTCCTTTCCTGTCAGCCCTGCCAAGATTGTCACGCAACACCTTGTCGCCCACAATAAAATTCTTTTGTTTATATCGTCTCTTTGCAAAATCAGCTTGCTGTTTTGCCTGCGCTTGCTCAATGTTAGCCTCAGCTTTCTCGAAGACAACATCCTGTAAGATAAAAAAAAAAAAAATACTGTTGTAGTACAATATTTTTGGTATGTGGATAAATTATTTTGTGTATATCTGCCACATAACCTAGCCAAACCTCGTCTGGGTATGGTATAATGATATAAATAATTAAATTTAGGGGATAACATTTCAAAGGTTTAAAGGAAAATTCTTTAATACAGTACTCAAAAAGAATATCCTTAAATATAATATGTAGATACAACTGTGACTGTTATTCTGAAGAATCCTTGGTGGGCGAAACGTAAATAAACCTAGATTAAATATATACAGTTCAGGATAACTTTTGCATTAAAAATATTACCTGTAATATTTCGAACTTTGAGAGTGTTGCATGGAAGTCCGACTCCTCAAATTTAGGATCATCTAGATTCAAAGTACAATCAGCTAGCTCATGGTCCACATCAATAGGAAGGACAGGTTCACGACCGTACAGCATCTTGAATGGTGAAAACTTCGTGGATGCCTGGACTGTAGATCTAAAACAGAAACAATGGAATTGAAACACCAAATAACCATATAGAATTTTCCTTAAGTACTAACATTTAACCAGATATTAGACCTGTCTACCTCAGTGCAAATAAGATACCGTGCAAACATTTGTCCCAGTTTTCATGTCGATCACTCAGAGTTCGAAGGAGAAGATTTTGAACAGTTCGGTTGCTCAACTCATTTGCCTTAAAATAATAAAAAAAATAAGTGGACAATAAAGGTTTACATAGTCAATTATATAGGAAGATATAAATACAGATAAATAAGTAGATTAATAAGAAATATACATATAAGTAAACAGACATAAATAAACAGATAAATTGATACACACAAATCCAGATATATAAATACACACAAATAAGTAAACAGAGAGACAAACAATAAATAACTTAATAGACAGGTTACATAGACCTTACCGAACCTTATATAATGATTACTTACTTGAGGATGATACGCGGATATAATTCTTTGCGTTGTTCCTGTGAGCGTATGAAGTTCTGATGAAAGAGTTCACAAATTATCTGCCCTGGTCATTGATTTGTATGGCAACACATCCATGCCGACAGATGATGTCCTCATACAAGAAGCGTGTGACCTCTACAGCTTGTTTTGATTTTAAAGGTCGAAACTCAATCCACTTCGAAAAATAGCAAACGGCCATCACAATGGCGACACTACCGTTGGATGATCTTAGTACGGGATTTTAAAGTTCAGTTTTAATCAAATCAAAACAAAACATGTTTATCATTAAAAACTTAATAGTCAGTATTATAAAATAATAGTAATATTGCACTTATATACAGATTTTATAAACTTAAAACTCACGTTGACAATGAACATAGGTCTACGCCAATTTGGTACATGTTTTGAGGCTTAATTGGGACATTGTGGAGTTTCGGGTCAACTTTCTTGAACACAGTGCTGGTTTTCTGGCACAGCAGGCAGGTTTTTTTTTTTTTTATGGTTTCCGACACATCTGCTGTAACGTTATGCCACCAATACCTCTACATTACGCGATCGATGACTTTATCCCTACCAACATGACCTCCCAAAGCAACAGTTTCGTCGCTTTCACCAGCTCCTTTCTTGACAGGACAGCACAATGTCTACCTGGCATTGGCGATCCTTAACCACCCAAAGAAATCTAACTTCTGCAACCATATATACCAATTATAGGCAACCCTTTCAAAAAATATTGGTTAAGGTTATTGCTTTTGAATTTACTCTTATAAGGTTAGGTAAAGTCTAAGCTTGTCCTAATCACTCAATTATTTCTGAATTATTTTTCATAATGTTTAGTGTGAGTATGTGGATGAGCCTCACCAATAATTTTCTAAATAAAGTACCCCCATTACTTAAAGCAGATGCTTGGATATTTTTTTTCCTAATTATGTCGGTGTCTTAAATATACTACTTATACTACTTACCAGTTATATCTTTCCTGTTTGGTTTATGGACAAATTTTAGACAGTCTTCTTGGATAACAAATGCCCGACACTTCCTCCGAAAATTCCCCTTATTCCCCTTATCGTTTCCAACACGCACTGGGTATTTTTTTTGACCGCAAATATTCTACCTCGTCCATTTCACTAGCGAACTCCATGGTGGCTCTGTAGACACTGACAAGTCTTGTTAACTTTATTTCAGATTCGCTTCAAAGTAGGTTTATTCGAATACGGATTCATTTCAAGCTAGGTTCATTTGACTGTTTGATGGTGGAGTCATTTCAAACGGGTGAGGAGTTACCTGAAACTAGTTTCAAGTGACGGGGAGTCGACTGAATCTAGTTTCATCTGACTGGGGGAGTCATCTGAAACAGGGAGTTATTTGAAACGGCTACACCGGCATCTCAGTGGTCCTTTTTTTTTAATGAATTTCTTGCCCTTGCCCGGGTGTCCCTTCTACGAACGAACGAATTGGGGATAGGAAAGTTGGATGAAAGAAGAATTTGAGAGAGAGAAGTGTGTTAAAGTTGGAAGTGGAAGTACGGGTGTCCCTTCTATATATATATATATATATATATATATATATATATATATATATATATATATATATATATATATATATATATATATATATATATATATATATATATATATATTTTTTATTTATTTATTTATTTTTTTTTTTTACACGGTCTGATGGCACATTGGCTAGCGCACCCGATTCACAATAGAGAGGGCCCGGGCTCGATGCCAGTTCAGAAGTCTTTGGGTGGACTTTTTGCAGTGCAGCCCTTGTTCAACTAGCAATGATTAGGTACGTGGTGTGAGTCGGGAGTTGTGACCCGCTACTTAGGTAAGAGAAACAAACTCTGAAAAGAAAAATTCACACGGGATTGCCTGATCATTCCAGGCATGTCTACTAGATTGATCAGCGCCATCTGTTAGCCATACTGTCATATTGTAAAATACTTCCTTAGGGTTAATGTGTGTGTGATGTAGTATGTGTGTTAGTATATAGGCTAATATGTAACACGTGGATTTTCAGCTGTAAGGCTGCAATATTAATAAACTGAATATCATATTATTATTATTATTATTATTATTATTTTTATTATTATTATTATTATTATTATTATTATTATTATTATTATTATTATTATTATTATTATTATTATTATTATTATTATTATTATTATTATTTCTTATTATTATTTGTTATTATTACTATTATTATTATTATTATTATTATTATTATTATTATTATTATTATTATTATTATTATTATTATTATTATTGTTATTACTATTACACACACACACACACACACACACACACACACACACACACACACACACACAAATCCAGTGATGGTCTGATCCTAGCATAGTAATTGAGCTTCGTAATTAACGTGATAAAGATACAGCCAACGGGAACAAATCACTATAGGGGACGAATCAGCCCCCTCCGGGACGAATCACCCTAAGGGATACATGATCTAGAGATGAATAACTCCGGGGGTGAATCAACCCCGACATTTAACTCGGGGAAGAATGACCCTCGCACAGAAGCTGGATGTTGCGTCTACGAGTATATACACAAAAAACTTACTCTCGTGCCTACGATCGTGAGTCTTCTGAATTTTCTACCATCAGGCTTCGACTTCAGTCATTCTCAAATAACATTCATCAGTGCTTCATGTTTCTCGCCTAACTTCTCTAGCTACAGAGATTTCTTTGACTATTTAACTTCTAAAGTAGAGCACATCCGGACTCATTTGACCCGCGGAGATCTCCATTCTTGGAGACTTCAATAGTGCCTCTGGCGTTTTGCATCCACTAATTGGAAGGACCTGAGGGATTTCCATAGGGTGACTGTTGCTATCTTGTCAGGGATCTCTGTGTGCATACTGAGCGCATAACGGAGGTGACAACTTTTCTTTTTCATCATCTTTCCCTCTTCTGTCTCAGTCTGGTGACACCACTGCCATCTCGTTTACTTCTAAACTTGAACATTTATCTTAGAGCTTTGTTAAAACTCAAATCCTCCCTCTCCCATACTCTCTGACTATTTCATGCTTTCTATTGAAATTCTTCCTATTGACGTTTTCCATGCCTTCCCGGGCTTTAACCCTCGGAAGCTTAATGGGGCTGATCAGGTATATAAACCTTATAAAGGTTTATATACCTATATATATATATATATATATATATATATATATATATATATATATATATATATATATATATATATATATATATATATAAACCTTATATATAAACCTTATAAAGGTTTATATCAGGAAAGGCACGAAAGACAGCAAACGAAAGAATTTTAATAGCAGGCACGAAATAATCGGAGGGAGGAAAAAGAGGAACAAGCTCTAAATCATCCAGATTTGAATTTTTGAACAAAGTTCACATCACCCACTTAAGCCAGTGCTGCTTGTCCTAACCACTTCGCCTAAACTGTTATTGACAAAGCTCTTTACACACACACACACACACACACACACACACACACACACACACACATTCACTTCGTTTGTATAGTATAAGGTATTATTATTATTATTATTATTATTATTATTATTATTATTATTATTATTATTATTATTATTATTATTATTATTATTATTATTATTATTATTATTATTATTATTAATTTTATTATTGCTGTTATTATTATTATTATTATTATTATTATTATTATTATTATTATTATTATTATTATTATTATTATTATTATTATTATTATTATTATACGTTGCTGCTGCTGTTGTTGTTGTTGTTGTGGTTGTTTTCGGTGTTGTATTTATTATCGCTATTGTCATTAATATTATTTCTATTATTATTACGAAAACCAATCAGTGATATGAATGCAAAGCGAAAAGAAAATGAACGGGGAGAGAGGGAGTGACGAAATATTTTTGTATGGAATAGCTGGTTGGACAGAAAGAACTGGTAAACCTTGAGTGGCCAAAATTCATTAATTTATTAATGAACTTTACAAGGTGACATCAAAAGATACAGACTAAAACGGCCACATTAAGTAACACCACACACACACACACATACGCACGGAGGGGACAATAAATGTCCCGAGGTCGGACTGCTCTTCTGGTATCGACTCTATCGACAATGACTTTTTCTTCATTAATTTCTGCAACAGTCGTGGTCTTAGATCTAATATTCAATCTAGAGAACACCACCTCTCCTCTACTAAACCTCATCTTTTTCTCACTGAAACGCAGTTGTCTGAGGTAACTGACAGTAACCCCTTTTCTGTTCCCTCCTACTTTCTCTATCCTCATTTTCAGTCCAAAGCTGGATGTTGCGTCTATATGAGTAACGACATAACTTGCTCTTGTGCCCACGCTCTTAAATCTTCCGAGTTTCCACCATCTGACTACATTCTGACTCGTCAATTTTGCGGAAATTTCCATTCTTGGAGACTTCAAAATTCACCACCAGCTTTGGCTTTCTTCTCTCTTCACTGACCATCCTGGTGAACTAGCCTTTAATTTTGCTATCCTCCACAGCCTAGAGCAATTGGTGCAACACCCTACTCGTATTCCTGACCGTCTTCCTGCTTCCGTGTCAGAGACCCATCTCTGTGTGCTGAGCGGACAACAGAGGTGATAGTGTCTGGCATGGAGGCGTACATTCCTCACTCTTTCTCTCTCCGTAAACCTTCCAAACCTTGGTTTAACACAGCTTTTTCTCGTGCTATATATGGTAGAGAGGTGGCCCACAAAAAGTACTTAAGCCTTCCATTACCTGATTCTTATGGGCTTTATATTTCTGCACATAATCATGCGAAATTTGTTCTCCAACTAGCCAAAAACACCATAATTAATAGAAACTGTCAAAATCTTTCAAGATCTAACTCACCTCGTGACTTCTGGTACCTAGTCAAAAAGATCTTTTGTAACTTTGCTTCTTCCTCTTTCCCTCTTTTTTTTTCAACCTGATGGCACCACTTCCATCTCATATATTTCTAAAGGTGAACTCTTCCCTGAAACCTTTGCTTGGATGATTTAGGATTTAGTCCTCCTTGTCCTTCACCCTCTGACTTCTATCTAAACTTCTTGTTCTATGCACTCCTACGTTGAGGATACCACACTGCACTTTTGTACGTCTTTTCGTAGACGTCCAATCCTTCAGTAAGTAAACAGTTACCGCTGTGAAGTCAAATAACGCCTGATTTTTTATCTCTACAATTTCTGATTGAAACAGAGTAAACTTAGTATTCTTCAGTGCCTGAAAAAAAAAAAGTTAATTCTTCCATCTATCAAATCGACACAACCTTCTAGACAACTATGCCCTCTTCTTTAATGACACTCAACTGTCCCGCTCTTCTACAATGAACATCCTCGGTTTGTCCTTTACTAGAACTAGAAATTTTACATCCATCTCTACCTAAAACAGGTTCTATGAAGTTATGCGTTCTGAGTCGTCGACCCCAGTTTTTCTCATCCCCTCAGCTGCTAATTCTGTAAAGGGGCCTTATCTGTCCATGTATGGATTATGCTTCACATGTATGTGGGGTTCCACTCATAGACCCTCTTTTATAGCTGCTGCACTATAAAGACATTTTAATTCAACATCGAGGTCGCAAACTTCTTTTTTGATAAGGACTCTCAAAAGAAATTCGTTTAGACAGGGTGGAATCAAAAAGCTTAAAAGTCTTATCAACTCCTCTCCTCTAACTGACTGTCTTCAGCCTCTTTCTCATCGCCGCAATGTTGCATCTCTTTCTATCTTCTAACGCTATTTTCATGCTAACTGCTCTTTTGATCTTGCTAACTGCATGTCTCTCTTCCTCCCGCAGCTTTGCTGCACAAGACTTTGTTCTTTCTCTCACCTCTATTCTGTCCACCTTTCTAATGCAACAGTTAACTAGTATTCTAAATCATTCATCCCTTTCTCCGGTAAACTCTGAAACTCCACGCCTGCTTCTGTATTTCCAAATTCCTATGACTTGAACTCTTTCAAGAGGGAGGTTTCCAGACATTTACACTTTTCTATTTTTGACTAACGCTTTCGACGATCTTCAGGGACCTCTTTTTTTTTTTCTTTTTATTTTTGTTGCACTTGGGTGGTGCACCTCCTACATGAAAAAAAAAAGCTCATACAGTCTCTCTCTCTCTCTCTCTCTCTCTCTCTCTCTCTCTGTGTTTGTGTGTATGTGTGTGTGTGTGTGTGTGTGTGTGTGTGTGTGTGTGTGTGTGTGTGTGTGTGTGTGTGTGTGTGTGTGTGTGTGTGTGTGTGTGTGTGTGTGTGTAAACTAAGAAAACCACAAAAGGAGAATCAGGTCAATCTAAATTTGTGAAGACAATGTAAATGATATTTATTTGCTTTTTATTGAAATAAAATATGAATATGTTTAATTCTTTATTCATCTGATAAATCTTTAGCTAATATAAATATATGATGTGGGGAATTTTATTTGAACTTATGTGGGAGAAGTTTTGTAGGGAAAGATTAATTGGATCAATCTGAGTATAAACCGTTAAATGACTTGTAAAGATAGTTAATTATCACATGTTTATT
>NC_087159.1:18335000-18355000 GCF_035594125.1 Scylla paramamosain
TTACGTCATCGAGATAATTTCTAACCCAGCTTTTGTCTTACTAGTGTGGCTTAAGTTTGAGCAATTTGTCAGGAAAAAATAGCTGGGGAACAAAAAAGTCTAAAAGGGAGTCTCCTTAAGTTATACAAGGAGACGCCATCACTGAAGGTGGTGACGTCACGACTGTCCTCGTGTAGTTACCTGGAAATTGGCTTCTTTTAAATCTAGAGTGGCGTAATATTTATGACCTGCTGCTGTTTCCACTAATGCTTCCAACAGTAGTAAGAGGTAAATGTTGGCTGCTAAATGCTGATTTACTGCCCTATAATCTAGGCACATCCTTTTGGTTCCATCGGGTTTATTAACTAAAACTATGGGACTAAGCCATGCTGCTTTTGATGGTTCTATTATCTGTTTCTCTTCCATTTCTCTCAGCATCTCCGTTATGATCTCTTTCGCAGCTACCGGGTATCTATACCTGGGTGCTCTTACTGGTGCTGGGTTGGAAATATTAATATTTGCAGGTGGTAGGTTAAAAGTTCCGATTTCATTTGAGTCAAGAATGAATAATTCATTATACTTCAGAACAATTGAGCTGAGATTCTCCCTTTGGGATTTGGTTTGGTGTTTCTACTCAAGGGCCGTCTTAGTCTTTTCTCTCTACTGTTCTCAGTTCCGGTTTGGTCCATGTATGACATTAAATCATTTTGTATGAGATTAGTTGAAAATATTTTTGCCTCATCGACCACTCCTACTTCATAAGACCCTAAATAGATTCCTGGAGAAATTTTGATAAGGGCCTTATTTGGATTTTCAGTGGGGAATTATATTTATTGTTGCTCATTTACTGTGGTATAAAATGGAAATGGAATATACTTGGCATTCTTTTTTGGATTGATAATTACAGTAGTTCCAGGATTTTCCTTAACATGGATTGGAATGAATTTTGTTTGGTAAGGGGCAGATTAACTTTTTGGACGGCCCTGATCTGGTTAATGATCTTAGGTTTGCAAGGAATGACGGTGGCTCTCTCTACTCGTCTTCTTTTCTGGAAAAAACTGATATGACAGAGTTCACTTCCCCATATTACAGTTTGTTCCTTATGATCCAGGGTTAGTTTATTTTTTCCCTGAACATCACAACCTATAGCTATTCGGCCCTACGGGAATCTATCTTTTGCATACTTTTTCTCCTACTCTAATGTTCAACCACACTGAAGCCAGTATTCTTAAAGGGGTCCCTGTTACTCCTCTCAGGAGGGGCGTGGCACGTCTCTGATTAATTTCACAATTTAGTTTCCGTGCTGCTCATTATTGAATTAAAGTGTAGCCGCTACCGGTGTCTACGAAGTCCCGCACTAATCGTTTGTTTACAATGATGGAGATGATAGGCGAGGTATTTTGCAATGCTAGTCAACTACGGTATCTGGTCTTTGGTGGTTCCCAACACTCCTGAGTGTCATGATTATTCTTACGAAAGTAAGTGCACCACTTCTTCCTACTACCTTTTTCGTCAAACCTTCTACTTCCCTTGACAATTCTTTAATTTGGGTTAGTAAAGTATCTTGATCACGGGATGTTTTTTCTTGATCCAGCTTTCTTTGAGACTTGTTTACTGCATACATGTCTGAATATGATTTTACCAAAAGGAACTGTCTCTCATGTTCAACTATAAATTTAGTTAGAGGGTAGCTCTCTTCTAAGAAGCCCTCCAGTTTCTCTCGGGCCTTGGGTGGCAATCCATGACAAAGCTTTCTTTTTATTGTTTGCTCTCTACTGGGAAATTTTTTCCTTAGGGAAGTTAGTATCTATTACTGCATATTGACATCTAAATTTGTGATTAAATGAGTAAGGGCTACTTTGCCGGTCATATTGCAGCTCTTCGAGTTGCTCCCATGCCCTGTCAAAATTCATCTCAGTGATAAATTCATTTTGAAGAAAAGTTTTGAGGGAATCCCATATTTCTGTTGTTGATTTTGTACTAACAAGGCAATTTGGGGGCTCAATCTAGTCTTGGCAACCTGCACTCTAGCTTCATCATCTGGGAAAACCTGTTCTACTCTGTCCAAGAACATATGTAGTTTTCCTCCTGCTTCCATACCCTATAAATCATGTAATTACAGTTCTGAGATATTCCAAAGTATATTATATATATATATATATATATATATATATATATATATATATATATATATATATATATATATATATATATATATATATATATATATATATATATATATATATATATATATATATATATATATATATATATATATATATATATATATATATATATATATATATATATATATATATATATATATATATATATATATATATATATATATATATATATATATATATATATATATATATATATATATATATATATATATATATATATATATATATATATATATATATATATATATATAGGGCCACTGGCCAAGGGCAAGAAAAATCTCCCCCCATAAAAAAAAAAAAACACTGACATGTCAGTCCCAGAAAAGGGTCCAAAGCGGTAGTCAAAAATTAAAGGATAGGTGCCTTGGAACATCCCTCTTGAAGTAATTTAAGTCATAGGAAGTTGGAAATACAGAAGCAGGCAGGGAGTTCCAGAGTTTACCAGAAAAAGGGATGAATGACTGAGAATGTTGGTCAACTCTCGCATTAAAGAGGTGGACAGAATATGGGTGAGAGAAAGAAGAAAGTCTTGTGCAGCGAGGCAGCAGGAAGAGGGGAGGCATGCAGTTAGCAAGATGAAAAGAGCAGTTAGCATGAAAATAATGGTAGAAGACAGCTAGGGATGCAACATTGCGGCGATGAGAGAGTCAGTCAGATAAACAGTCAGTTAGAGGAGAGGAGTTGATGAGACGAAAAGCTTTTGATTCCACCCCGCCTAGAAGAGCGGTATGAGTGGAAACACCCCCCCCGGCCATGTGAAGCATACACCATACATGGACGGATAAGGCCCTTGTAAAGAGTTAGCAGCTGCGGGGGGGGGGGTGAGAAAAAACTGGCGGAGACGTCTCAGAACACCTAACTTCATAGAATCTGTTTTAGTTAGAGGTGAGATGTGAGGTTTCCAGTTCAGATTATAAGTAAAGGACAGACCGAGGATGTTCAGTGTAGAAAAGTGGGACAGTTGAGTGTCATTGAAGAAGAGGGGATAGTTGTCTGGAAGGTTGTGTCAAGAGATAGATGGAGGAATTGAGTTTTTGGGGCACTGAACAATACCAAGTTTGTTCTACCCCAGTCAGAAATTTTAGAAAGATCAGAAGTCAGGCGTTCTGTGGCTTCCCTGCGTGTAATGTTTGTTTCCTGAAGAGTTGATGTCTATGAAAAGACGTGAAAAGTGCAGGGTGGTATCATCAACGTAGGAGTGGATAGGACAAGAAGTTTGGTTTAGAAGGACATTGATAAATAATAAGAAGAGAGTGGGTGACAGGACAGAACCCTGAAGAACACCACTGTTAACAGATTTAGAACAGTGACCGTCTACCACAGCAGCAATAGAACGGTCAGAAAAAAAATTCAGATAAAGTTACAGAGAGAAGGATAGAAGCCGTAGGCGGGTAGTTTGGAAATCAAAGCTTTGTGCCAGAATATATCAAAAACTTTTGATATGTCCATATGAAACGAATATTTCCCCAAAATCTCTAAAAGAGGATGACCAAGACTCAGTAAGGAAAGCCAGATCACCAGTACAGCGGCCTTGACGGAACCCATACTGGCGATCAGATAGAAGGTTGTGAAGTGATGGATGTTTAAGAATCTTCCTGTTGAGGATAGATTCAAAAACTTTAGATAGGCAGGAAATTAAAGCAATAGGACGGTAGTTTGAGGGGTTAGAACGGTCACCCTTTTTAGGAACAGGCTGAATGTAGGCAAACTTCCAGCAAGAAGGAAAGGTAGATGTTGACAGAGCTGAAAGAGTTTGACTAGGCTAGGTGCAAGCACGGAGGCACAGTTCCGGAGAACAATAGGAGGGACCCTATCAGGTTCATAAGCCTTCCGAGAGTTTAGGCCAGCGAGGGCATGGAGAGCATCATTACGAACAATTTTAATAGGTAACATGAAGTAGTCAGAGGGTGGAGGAAAGGGAGGAACAAGCCCACAATCTTCCAAGGTAGGGTTTTTTAGCAAAGGTTTGAGCGAAGAGTTCAGCTTTAGAAATAGACGTGATAGCAGTGGAGCCATCTGGTTGAAATATAGGAGGGAAAGAAGAAGAAGCAAAGTTATTGGATATATTTTTGGCTAGATGCCAGAAGTCACGAGAGGAGTTAAATCTTGAAAGATTTTGACACTTTCTTTTAATGAATTAGTTTTTTTGGCTCGTTGAAGAACCGACTCAGCATGATTCCAGTCAGAAATATAAAGTGCATGAGATTCTGGTGATGGAAGGCTTAAGTACCTTTTGTGGGCACCTCTTTATCATGTATAGCACGAGAAAAAGCTGTGTTAAACCAAGGTTTGGAAGGTTTAGGTTGAAAAAAAGAGTGAGGAACGTACGCCTCCATGCCAGACACTATCACCTCTGTTATGTGCTCAGCACACAAAAACGGGTCTCTGACACGGAAGCAGTAGTCATTCCAAGGAAAGCCAGCAAAATTCCTCCTCAGGTCTCCCCAGCTAGCAGAGGCAAAACGCCAGAGGCACCTTCGCTTAAGGGGATCCTGAGGAGGGATTGGAGCAATAGGACAAGATACAGATATGAGATTGTGATCGGAGGAGCCCAACGGAGAAGAGAGGGTGACAGCATAAGCAGAAGGATTAGAGGTCAGGAAAAGGTCAAGAATGTTGGGTGTATCTCCAAGACGGTCAGGAATACGAGTAGGGTGTTGCACTAATTGCTCTAGGTCGTGGAGGATAGCAAAATTGAAGGCTAGTTCACCAGCATGGTCAGTGAAGGGAGAGGAAAGCCAAAGCTGGTGGTGAACATTGAAGTCTCCAAGAATGGAGATCTCTGCAAAAGTGAAGAGGGTCAGAATGTGCTCCACTTTGGAAGTTAAGTAGTCAAAGAATTTCTCATAGTCTGAGGAGTTAGGTGAGAGGTATGCAGCACAGATAAATTTAGTTTGAGATTGACTCGGTAGTCGTAGCCAGATGGTGCAAAACTCGGAAGATTCAAGAGTGTAGGTACGAGAGTAGGTTAAGTCGTTGCGCACATAAACACAACATCCAGCTTTGGATTGAAAATAAGGATAGAAAAAGTAAGAGGGAACAGAAAAGGGACTACTGTCAGTTGCCTCAAACACCTGAGTTTTATTGAGGAAAAGAAGATGAGGTTTAGAAGAGGAGAGGTGGTATTTTACGGACTGGAAATTAGATCTTAGACCACGAATGTTGCAGAAGTTAATGAAGAAAAAGTTGAGGGGGGTGTGAAGACACTTAGGGTCGTCGTCAGAAGGGCAGTCCGAACCCAGATGGAGACTCCGGGGCTTGTGTAGGAGTCGCCATGATAATTTTGAAATTTTGAGTGAAGACTGTGTGTGTTATTAGGTGATTGTAGTTTTGTGTGGAAGATGAGAGTTGTCTTTAGAGAGCAGGCTGTAACTGCCCCCTTGTGTTGTGAGGCACAAAGGGAAACGTTCAGTGAGATCACAGCTGAACAGCTAAGCTCACAGCACCCCTTGATCTAATGTTTTAGACCTCACTGGGAGTAATTATCGTTTCGGCAGGTGCCTACTGCCTTCTCCTGCATATATATATATATATATATATATATATATATATATATATATATATATATATATATATATATATATATATATATATATATATATATATATATATATATATATATATATATATATATATATATATATATATATATATATATATATATATATACTAGATTAGCTGCCAGCAGTTATAGTTTCTGTCATATACTTTTGTCCTTGCTTTATATGGTAGCGTTTTAGCCGCAAGTCTATAAGGCACTGGGAAAAATCCATGACAACTATATTGAGTTTTGTTGATGTTAGCTTTTATATAGTTGTAGGAAGGATATTGAAAGTTGTTTCTCCCAGCGATTCTTCATTTTTTTTCCCTCAGTGACAAAACAGATGTAGGTGGTAGACGAAGGTGGTGAGGTGGCGAGTGCCCACGCCTGACTGCCACTATCGTTACCCACTCCTCCCTCCACACCTCACACAGTCCCCCCTGGAAACTAATAACAATGCTTAAACACTTGCAATAGTACCTTAACTACAATAACAAATTGTTTTCAAATATTTTTTTTTCTGTCTTCTGATTCACAATTATTTTGTAGAAATTAGTTCTGTTACCGTGGGACCTCCTATACCGGGGACTATGATAAATAATCAGTTCATAACAAGTAATCGGTGCCTCAAAGGTTTACCTTAATTTTTGACAGAAAGCATCCTAACTGTGTTAATAGTTTGTGTATCACAGGTGTTTGACTCCTTGTTTTTATTTATTTATTTTATTTATTTATTTATATATATATATTTTTTTTTTTTGCAAATTCAGATTCCCCCTTACACCCTCCCCTTAACATTATTGTTTTATATTTGATTTTACTGTCTTAAAGTTTTATATTGACTGTAATTATTATTATAAAGTAATTACACAGTATGGTATGTATATAGGCGTACGTAAGTCATAAGTACACTTTTGGTACAATTTAATTTAAATTACCTTAATACTACACTACAACAACGTAGCAGGAGGCAACTTGCGTCCTTGACACTGTTGAAACAGTGCAACCTGAACTACTTCCCAGGAGACCAACACCGTGAGGAGGGCAGTAAGTGGGTTAGGCCATATTTAGAGGCTTTGAGGTCATGCATACCCTGTCCCTCCGATGTCACAGTTGGCCCGAACCACGTTCGCCGAACCCTCAAAAAACTGAACTGTTAGTAGCTTTAGTTCGGCCTTAATAAGTCCAGGTCTCGGAGAGCGTTTTAGGACGCGGACGCCATCATCCCCCGCCAGTTGACCGTCAAGGTCGAAAAGGCGGGTGGGTGACCGAAGCGCTCCCCAACCCAGGCGCACACGTCGTCATTATTATAATAGGATGCCTTGAGGGCATGGGCATGGGCCAGGCGGTCACCGGCAGACGAATCGGAGACCACTGGACATCCAGCACCATACTTCTCTGGCGGTCCCAGAGGACGATATCGGGTTTCTGGCAACGGCAGCGGTACCTATGGTCGGTTTTTTAATCACATGTAACTCCCTCTTGGTCAGGAGTTTAGTGAGCAGAGTCAACACATAGTCGTGCCAGGCAGTGCGCTCAGGTGTAAGAGCAGGACACACTTGTAGGATGACTCCAGGCTCCCGCATCCCAGGTCGCATAGCATCGGGGCTGATGGTCTGCCCCTAGACGACCAAAGTCGAGTGCTGACTAAGCCTAATTGTGTCTTAACGGCATCGACAAAGAAGTGGTCAGGCATCAGAAGAGTGCCGTCCTGCACCCATCCATGCATTTTGGGGAATTGAGCCACTTCCTTCAACCCCCTTCCATCGACAGAGGCGTAGAGCTGGTCTCGGTTAAGCTTTGCCAAGGCAGCT
This sequence comes from Scylla paramamosain, assembly GCF_035594125.1. Classification (NCBI taxonomy): domain Eukaryota; kingdom Metazoa; phylum Arthropoda; class Malacostraca; order Decapoda; family Portunidae; genus Scylla; species Scylla paramamosain. Next base: position 18,342,521 of record NC_087159.1, read on the forward strand.
CGCATCTGACCAAAGAATTTCTCTCAAAATACATAATATCATCAGTTTTGGTATATTTTCTCTTAACCTACAATGTTCTGTGATGTGATTTTTCATTTGACTGACCCAGGAGAACCTGGGAATATGGTTATTTTCCAGTTGCCTTGTAGACCAAGGAATATTACTTCGCACCATCCCCAAATTTCAACAACTAATTTAACAATTTGTAGATTACAACATAATTAAATTTTCTTGTTCCAGAGTTTTTTACTGATTCCAAAAGAATACACAAAATTTTGTTTACATAACCAAGAAGAAAGTAAATTTTTATGTTAATGGCCGTTCCTTCAGGTTATAAAATTTATTTCATGAGATTATTATTATTTGGATGGTATTGCCTCCCCCCTTTTTTTTTGTAATTGGTATTTTGTCCCATGACACCCCTCCGTAGTTAAACTCCTATAATAATCCTGACATACGCATAGGGTATATGGAATTTGTCACCAAAGATAAATATTTGATAATATCGATATAACATTACCGGTATGATTAGGCTAAGTTTAGATGAATTCAATTCATTAATTCAAATGGTAATCCTTTCAATGTGTAGATCATAATAAAAAAAAACATCATATTTTTGCCAAAAAATAGATATAATCACCGTCTCAAAATTAGTAGGTTATTTCCATAAAACCCCAAATATTTCGTTCTAACAATGTATGTGTACAACAATGAAGGGGAGAGAAATAGATGATTTGTTATGTGCCTGGTTGGCATACGCAACTTTTGGCGAATGTTATATATACATATATATATATATATATATATATATATATATATATATATATATATATATATATATATATATATATATATATATATATATATATATATATATATATATATATATATATATATATATATATATATATATATATATATATATATATATATATATATATATATATATATATATATATATATATATATATATATATATGTATATATATACATATATATACGTATATATACATACATATATATATATATATATATATATATATATATATATATATATATATATATATATATATATATATATATATATATATATATATATATATATATATATATATATATATAAATTAAATAAATTACATAAGGTAACCACGTTTGCAACTTTGCAGTAGATGAATATGTCGTGTTGAAGCTACCAATAATGTATTTCCATGTTTTCTCTTTTATTTATTTATTTATTTATTTATTTATTTATTTATTTATTTATTTATTTTTTTTTGTGCCGGCGTGGTCAGTTCTTTTGTCATGAATTGACTCATTTTGCCTAATGATGACGCTCCGACATACCAACATTACCGAATCAGAGGTATTCATTTTGTTATGATCGCTACCATGTTGGGGATCACCAAAACCACGAAAACACTGACTGTGAAATCTGATCGAGGGGATGGTAATGCCCATTACAAAGTTGGTAAGGCTTTTGATTAGAAACGTTACCAACAAATGTGAAATCAGCACTTAGTAGTAGTAGTAGTAGTAGTAGTAGTAGTAGTAGTAGTAGTAGTAGCAGTAGTAGTAGTAATAGTAGTAGCATTAGTAGTAGTAGTAATAGTAGTAATAGTAGTAGCAGTAGTGTGGTGCCCCCACACCACATTATATATTGTACTATTACGGAAGAAGAAAGAAGAAAGAAAAAAAATAAGGAAGAATAAAGAAGAGAAGAAGATAGAACAAGTACGAAGAAAAAGAAATGGAGAAGATGGATGAAGCTGGGAGAATAACAAGCGATCCCCACCCGGAAGGTAATTTTCACCTTTCTGCGAGATGGAACCGGAAGCGCAAACACAAGGTCAGAACAAGAAGAAGGGCTTAGCACTTGATATGGAGGACACAGGACCCACGTAGTACAAAACAGGAAGAAGAAGCCATAAACCGCCTGGGAAGGCAACCTAGGTCAAACAGGGATTAACGGTAATGATGTAGGAGACAAGGCAGAGAAAGCGATTTGAAAGAAAAAGTAGGTCAGGAGGCGAGAGGCGAAAGGCCAAAAGGCGTGAGGCAGCAGAAGGGATGGTTAGCCTATAGTAACACTCCTACGCCCATTTAAGCTCCTCCTGCAAACTGCCCTTACACTTGACTGGCGTTCTTTATTAAGTACCACGCCTGTGGCCGGATCATATGCTTACATGAGAAACGTGAATGGTTGATTTTTTTTTTTTTTTTTTTATGTAGGAAGGATACTGGCCAAGGGCAACAAAAATCTAATAAAATAAATGCCCACTGAAATGCCAGTCCATTAAAAGAGTCAAAGCAGTGGTCAAAAATTGGTGGATAAGTGTCTTGAAACCTCCCTCTTGAAGGAATTCAAGTCATAGGAAGGTGGAAATACAGAAGCAGACAAGGAGTTCCAGAGTTTACCAGAGAAAGGGATGAATGATTGAGAATACTGGTTAACTCTTGCATTAGAGAGGTGGACAGAATAGGGGTGAGAGAAAGAAGAAAGTCTTGTGCAGCGAGGCCGCGGAAGGAGGGGAGGCATGCAGTTAGCAAGATCAGAAGAGCAGTTGGCATGAAAATAGCGGTAGAAGACAGCTAGATATGCAACATTGCGGCGGTGAGAGAGTGGCTGAAGACAGTCAGTTAGAGGAGAGGAGTTGATGAGACGAAAAGCTTTTGATTCCACCCTGTCTAGAAGAGCAATATGAGTGGAACCCCCCAGACATGTGAAGCAACTCCATACATGGACGGATAAGGCCCTTGTACAGAGTTAGCAGCTGGGGGGGTGAGAAAAACTGGCGGAGACGTCTCAGAACACCTAACTTCATAGAAGCTGTTTTAGCTAGAGATGAGATGTGAAGTTTCCAGTTCAGATTATAAATAAAGGACAGACCGAGGATGTTCAGTGTAGAAGAGGGGGACAGTTGAGTGTCATTGAAGAAGAGGGGATAGTTGTCTGGAAGATTGTGTCGAGTTGATAGATGGAGGAATTGAGTTTTTGAGGCATTGAACAATACCAAGTTTGCTCTGCCCCATTCAGAAATTTTAGAAAGATCAGAAGTCAGGCGTTCTGTGGCTTCCCTGCGTGATATGTTTACCTCTTGAAGGGTTGGACGTCTATGAAAAGACGTGGAAAAGTGCAGGGTGGTATCATCAGCATAGGAGTGGATAGGACAAGAAGTTTGGTTTAGAAGATCATTAATGAATAATAAGAAGAGAGTGGGTGACAGGACAGAACCCTGAGGAACACCACTGTTAATAGATTTAGGAGAAGAACAGTGACCGTCTACCACAGCAGCAATAGAACGGTCAGAAAGGAAACTTGAGATGAAGTTACAGAGAGAAGGACAGAAACCATAGGAGGGTAGTTTTGAAATCAAAGCTTTGTGCCAGACTCTATCAAAGGCTTTTCATATGTCCAAGGCAACAGCAAAAGTTTCACCAAAGTCTCTAAAAGAGGATGACCAAGACTCAGTAAGGAAAGCCAGAAGATCACCAGTAGAGCGGCCTTGACGGAACCCATACTGGCGATCAGATAGAAGGTTGTGAAGTGATAGATGTTTAAGAATCTTCCTGTTGAGGATAGATTCAAAAACTTTAGATAAGCAGGAAATTAAAGCAATAGGACGGTAGTTTGAGGGATTAGAACGGTCACCCTTTTTAGGAACAGGTTGAATGTAGGCAAACTTCCAGCAAGAAGGAAAGGTAGATGTTGACAGACAGAGCTGAAAGAGTTTGACTAGGCAAGGTGCAAGCACGGAGGCACAGTTTCGGAGAACAATAGGAGGGACCCCATCAGGTCCATAAGCCTTCCGAGGGTTTAGGCCAGCGAGGGCATGGAAAACATCATTACGAAGAATTTTAATACGTGGCATGAAGTAGTCAGAGGGTGGAGGAGAGGGAGGAATAAGCCCAGAATCGTCCAAGGTAGAGTTTTTAGCAAAGGTTTGAGCAAAGAGTTCAGCTTTAAAAATAGATGTGATAGCAGTGGTGCCATCTGGTTGAAACGAAGGAGGGAAAGAAGAAGAAGCAAAGTTATTGGAGATATTTTTGGCTAGATGCCAGAAATCACGAGGGGAGTTAGATCTTGAAAGGTTTTGACATTTTCTGTTAATGAAGGAGTTTTTGGCTAGTTGGAGAACAGACTTGGCATGGTTCCGGGCAGAAATATAAAGTGCGGGAGATTCTGGTGAAGGAAGGCTTAAGTACCTTTTGTGGGCCACCTCTCTATCATGTATAGCACGAGAACAAGCTGTGTTAAACCAAGGTTTAGAAGGTTTAGGACGAGAAAAAGAGTGAGGAATGTACGCCTCCATGCCAGACACTATCACCTCTGTTATGCGCTCAGCACACAAAGACGGGTCTCTGACACGGAAGCAGTAGTCATTCCAAGGAAAATCAGCAAAATACCTCCTCAGGTCCCCCCAACTAGCAGAGGCAAAACGCCAGAGGCACCTTCGCTTAGGGGGATCCTGAGGAGGGATTGGAGTGATAGGACAAGATAAAGATATGAGATTGTGATCGGAGGAGCCCAACGGAGAAGAAAGGGTGACAGCATATGCAGAAGGATTAGAGGTCAGGAAAAGGTCAAGAATGTTGGGCGTATCTCCAAGACGGTCAGGAATACGAGTAGGGTGTTGCACCAATTGCTCTAGGTCATGGAGGATAGCAAAGTTGTAGGCTAGTTCACCAGGATGGTCAGTGATACGTAAAATGTTATGAAAATAAAGATAGTTTTAGAAAGAAATAGGTAGTCCCAAATGATTGTATATCATAGCGTGTAAAAGTGGAATAATTCAGTAGCAGAGACTAGCAGACAGAGGGCCAAAGGTTCCGGAGGGCCTGACCAGAGAGGGGTCAAGATAATCGAAATAACTTAATAGTAATTGGAGCCTGGAAACGTAATGCAATCTATAAATCAATGTAAAGGAGGAGTAGAATGTTTTATGTTTGGTATGATAGGTTTGTATGGTGTACACAGATTTACTCAGTTATGAAATATTTATGGTAATTGATGTGATGATGATATCATTTTTTTTCTAACAACATTAATTGCGCAGCTTGATTTTTTTTTTTTTATGCATTTGATATTGTCTGTGTTTTGTACGATGATTGTGTTGATCAATGAATATACTGAAAAAAATATAAAGTGACGCCTAATAATTTTGAATGATTTGCAGATGAATGCGAGTAAGAAATTTTGACTTGTAAGAAATGTAAATAACTGATAGACACTAATTAAAATGTGAAAACGTTTGTAAGTTTTCCAGCAGCCTTTATATACCAAATCCATGCAACATTTCGGTCCATGACATTGGTGGCAGCGGTAGGATGAATGTTGCAATGTTGCAAAAATTTGATGAAAGTAAGAAACAGGATTGATGCAGTAGATATTAAATAATAGTGAGATAAGATGAAAACGATTACTTGTTTAAGTATTCACTGAGCAGTTAGTGTCATAATTTATAAAGTGTGAAGATTAATATAAAGCAATAGAGTCATTTTGTTTATTCGGTCCGAATCTGGGTTGTACGCAGATGTTACTTTCACAATGATGTAGACTTATTTAAATTTTCGTATCGTGCATATTCTCAGTTTTTGCTCTGATTGAAAACTTCTTGAAATATTTTGAAAGTGGAGCAGTGAAGTTAATTAATCATGTGTCTCATCCATGTCATATAAGACTTAAATAGAGAAGACGGAAACACTGAGAACATATGAACTCATGATAGGAGTTAGCAATTAATAAAGCATATTCATACAAAAATTTTGAGTGCTCGGTGAGAAACTGTTGAATTTGTTAAAGTAAAATGAGAGATACTATGAACGTCGCTAAATACGTGGTTGTAAAGAGAAGAATTATTGATTGTTACGTATTATAGATCAGGAATACTGCTGTACTGACTAACTATGCGAAAACTAATTAGAGAGAGAGCATCATGTTTTATGTTGATTTGAGGTAAATTAGTTGAGTGAAATTATTTAAGGAAAGTTTAATGAAATTATATTGGCATTAGTGAAGTGTTGTCATCATGATTGAGGTAAACAGGAAATTTATGGGAAAATACTTGTTAAACTTTGAGAATTATTTTGTTTATGTATAAATTAGTGAAATATTCAGAGTAGAATAGCCAAGGAGCATATAAATCATATAGTCCAGGATCTAAGGAAGAAGTTAAAGGAGGAAGGAAGTAATATGATCGCAGCCATTATGTAAATTATCAGTGATAGAGAGAGAGTTTGAGCCACGGCATGGAATATTGGGTCTTCTTATATTGAGAGTCGGTACTCTTGTAGATGACAGGATAGGAAAGATAAGGATGAAAAAAAAAAAAAAGTTATTAGATCTTATTATGTTATTACACTTTAGTTGTCAGGGAAGAAAAAAAAATGTCAGCCACGTGAAAGGGAAAATTAAGTCAGCTACGTAAAAGAGAAATTAAATATGTAGTAATTATTGATATTATAGTTTGGTAAATACTGTTACAGATATTATAGAAATAAATGAGCAAAGGAAAAGGAATAATTAATTAAAAATAACTACTCTAATTAAGGTAACTATAGGAATCAGGAAGAGTATGATCATGATCAATATTACCGAAGTCAGTGATTGAACTTAATATTATCTTGTTGTGGGAGAGTGATATAGGAAGCATATATTAATGAGTAATAATGAAAGGAAGAAAATTAATTGTTATCTCAATTGTCAAATGGAGTGGATTATATGAAAGCACGATATTGATGAAACTAAAATGTTACATGAAGAAGTTTCAGTTACTTAAAGTACCAAGTTACTGTTGTTGAGCGTTGTAAGACAATTAATGCCTTGATTGGTATACTCCGTATTAAGGCTTACAAAGATTGAATATTGTGGTTTGATAGTATAAATTCAAATGTGGTTTAATAGTATAAAACCCTTTTCATGGCAACTCAGAATCATATTTCTTCCAACAAAATGGCTTAATATATAATTGTGATTAAGAAAAGAAAATGTTCCCTCAAGAACTATTTGTGAAAAGGTTAAATATTTCATCGTATACTAGAAAAGTTGCAAGTGCTCCTAGCATTGACAAATTATTGATATAAATTTAACTACGATGATGGAAGAGAGTAAAATGCCTGACTAAAGGTACTCTTATTTATTCTGAAAAATTGCTGAATAATTAGCTGTCTTTTAATCTATTGCAGCAAGACGTATTAATCAAAGTGTATTCTGAAATCATGATGTCATTATATGTTTTACCAATATTGTACCTAATATTTCTCAGTGTTGCTTTCTAAGTACTTCGACACCGTATAATATATTACATATTTCCTCCTATGGTCTGACCATTTTGAATTGAGCGTTTAGGCGTTCTCTTTTCCGGGAGTTCCTCGGCCTGCAACTCTGCCTCACTTTTACCAAGACACACCTCATGTCAGGTAGCTCGTACCTCAAAATTAAATGGTGTTGTAGTATATATACACTACGATGCTTTAAAAAGGAAAGTTAGTGTAATATGTGTGTGTTTTTTTTTTTTTATGATACTTGCATTGTTTTTTGCAAACACCACAATACTTGGGAACGTTTCTCCAGGCGATGTCACGTGTGACCAAGTGAGGTCACACGGTCAGAGTGACCGAGTTAATCCGTTGTTACTTATTCTCACGCCGCCAGCCAGGATGGAAGCTACCTCTCCCGCTCGCTCTCGTCACCACAGCCGAGAAAAAGAGCTTACTTGCTCAGTAAATAAGTTTTTTTTTTTTTTTTTTTTTGAAGAAAAGGCTAATAGGGGGTCATTACTTGACCCCTCAAGAGCTGTTGCCTGAACAGTGAAAGCCACCAATGTGCCTCGACTTTTACCTAGATGGTCGTATGGAAAAAAGTCGTAACTAAACAATAAAAATATAACATCATAACTTAAGGGAAATCCCAAATTAAAAAGGAAACCTATCACATTTAAACGAAATTCACAATGGAGAGAGAGAGAGAGAGAGAGAGAGAGAGAGAGAGAGAGAGAGAGAGAGAGAGAGAGAGAGAGAGAGAGAGAGAGAGAGAGAGAGAGAGAGAGAGAGAGAGAGAGAGCAGATTGGGGAATACCCAGAAAGGACAACGCCTAAACGTTTAATTCAAAATTATCAGACCATAGACATTATGAGAGATTTAAGTATATCTGATATTGCTGTTGTATAATCTTTATACTGGCAGCCCTGCCCACCACTCACCAGCAAGTCAGTCTCTCTTAGGAAGTACTTATATTTCTTTACTTAGATCAACAATTTTACAGGTTTGGCGATTTTTATTTACATCTATGAATGAACCAATGTTTGTTTATCTATTACACAATTCTCGATGTCGATAGGGCAAAAACAAAATAATCATGAGTATAATTTAAGTAATCAGATTTTATGGTTTATACACCGGTTTATTTCTAATCACTGTCCAACAATGGTGATGTTATGTTCAAAATAAAACACGTCTTGTCTGGAATGAAATACTCCCGAATATGAAGATCTTTTCAGATTTTGCGTGAAAATCTATCTATCTATCTGTCTATCTATCTATCTATCTATCTATCTATCTCCCTACCGGAGGGAGAGGAAGGGAAGCATCCACCTCGTTCTTACTGCTTCCCACTGAAAGATGCATGGCGATATATATATATATATATATATATATATATATATATATATATATATATATATATATATATATATATATATATATATATATATATATATATATATATATATATATATATATATATATACTCGTATATATATATATATATATATAAGCAAAATGAAAGATTTCTATGTACACATAGAAATCTTTCATTTTGCTTATATATATATATATATATATATATATATATATATATATATATATATATATATATATATATATATATATATATATATATATATATATATATATATATATATATATATATATATATATATATATATATATATATATATATATATATATATATATATATATATATATATATATATATATATATATATATATATATATTTCGCCATGCATCTTTCAGAGGGAAGCAGTAAGAACGAGGTGGATGTTTCCCTTCCTTTCCCTCCGGTAGGTCTCCCATGATCATGACTGACAGGTGCTTGCCAAAAGAGTGCCCACCATGCCATGTGTGTGTGTGTGTGTGTGTGTGTGTGTGTGTGTGTGTGTGTGTGTGTCCATTAGTTTAGCTTTTAGGTTTTGTTTGTGAAGACGTAATCATGCAATGCATTGTATAAATCGAAAAGTTAAAGTTGTTATTATTACTTTTATAATAGTAATAGTGATGATAATGATGATAATAATGATAATGATAATAATAATAATAATAATAATAATAATAATAATAATAATAATAATATTATTATTATTTTTATTATTATTATTATTACTATTATTATTATTTTCATAATAATATTAATAATGATAATAATAATAATAATAATAATAATAATAATAATAATAATAATAATAATGATAATAATAATAATAATAACAATAATAATAATAATAATAATAATAACAATAATAATTATTATTATTATTATTATTATTATTATTATATTCATCGTCACCATTTCCTTCATTGCTATGATCCTTAACATCGTCAGTATAGTTTATGTTTTACATTTATTATTATTATTATTTTATTAACGTAAATGCAAAAAAAAAAAAAAATGTCGTTCGCTTGAATTTTATTTATGATTTTTTTTATTTAACTTTGTATTGTAAGGCATGGCTTTATTAATTAATGGAGCGATCATTATTATCATTATTATTGTTAGTTTTATAATAATGATAATAACAATAATAATAATAATAATAATAATAATAATAATAATAATAATAATAATAATAATAATAATAAAAATAATAATAATAATAATAATTATTATTATTATTATAGTCATCGACATCATTTCCTTCATTACTATCATCCTTAACATCGTAGTTATAGTTTGTGTTTTATATTTATTATTATCATTATTATTATTATTATTATTATTATTATTATTATTATTATTATTATTATTATATATGTAAATGCATATAAATGTATAATGTAAATGCAAAAAAAAAAAAATACAGTTTGCTTGATATTTTTTTAAATTTTTATTTATTTATTTATTTATTTTTTTTTTTTACTTTGTATTGTAAGGCATGGCTTTATTAATTAATGCAGTGATATTATGTAAGCCACAACATATAAAGGACAAAATTATCCACTTCAACGTTGATATATTACCGGTGATAGCATCATTAAAAATGTTTAGACTGTTGTGGACGAATGTCTGTATGAAGTGTTCGATCATTTTACCTAAATTCTGCTACCTTTTCCCATCTCATGACACCCACGATCACAAACACAGCGGCCTTGACGGAACCCATACTGTCAATCAGATAGAAGGTTGCGAAGTGATAGATGTTTAAAGAATTTTCCCGTTGAGGATAGATTCAAAGTTTGGATAGCCAGGAAATTAATGCAGTAGGACGATAGTATGAGGGATTTGAACGGTCACCCTTTTAAGGAATAGGATGAATGTAGGCAAACTTCCAGCAATAAGGAAAAGTAGATGTTGACAGTGTTGAAAGAGTTTGACTAGGCATGGTGCTAGCACGGAGGAGTCCGTAAGCCTTCCTAAGGTTTAGACCAGGGAGGGCATGGAAAACATCACTGCGAAGAATTTTAATAGGTAGGATTGCTCCGGCTCCGAGGTGGTTCGTGAGACGTCTCGAGAAGTTAGTACGTGTCATTCCAGAGTAGGAGTGATGAACATTGGAAAGCATTACGGCAAATATAAACCCTACAAAAGAAATTAAATAAAGGAGAATTTCCTATAGCTTTTAATGTCGTATTCCTCAAAAAAAAAAAAAATAAATAAATAAATAAAATAAAATAAAATAAATAAATAAATAAATAAAAAAAAAAAAAAAAAAAAAAAATATATATATATATATATATATATATATATATATATATATATATATATATATATATATATATATATATATATATATATATATATATATATATATATATATATATATATATATATATATATATATATATATATATATCCTCAACAACAGCGACGCAGAAGGAAGAGTTGCCTCACTAGATGTCGAATCCTTGTCCACGAATGTTCCAGTGGATCGTGGAACGTGTTTATCACAATGAAGCAACACCTAAGCTTACGATCCCAGAAGCTGTACTCCGAGAACTGCTGGAGTGCTGCACTAAAGAAGCACCTTTTACCTGCCCCCGCGGTTACAAGTACTGCCAGGTAGACGGCGTGGCAATGGGTTCTCCTCTCGGTGTACTCTTGGCAAACTTCTTCATGGGTTGCATTGAGGAGGAAGTTTTCAAGAAAGTAAAAAAGCCGGATATATATTGCCGGTATACTGACGACATTTTCATCAAGACAAAGGACGCAGCCGAAGCAGAGCATCTTAGACTTCACCTCCAAGAAACATCTGGGCTAACATTTACTATGGAAAACAGCAAAGATGGAGCCATGCCCTTTCTCGACGTCCTAGTGCAACAAGAAGAAGGAAGATTTACCACCAGCGTCTACACAAAACCAACGAATCCTGGACCCTGCTTGAACGGACGAAGTGAGTGTCCCACGAGGTACAAGGATTTCACTATCTCAGCCTACATCAGAAGAGCGCTTACACACCGCAGCACGTGGAAACAAATCCACCAAGAAATACAGCGCTCAACTCAAGTCCTCATAAACAACAATTTCAGTGAAAAGTTCATCAACCGCCTAGTAAAGAAAATTGTCGACAGCTGGCATAACAAGAAGCAACAAGATGATAAGAAAGGGAACATCAACATCTTCTAAAAAGCAACTTTCTCTACCGCCTACGAAGAAGATGAGAGGGCCATCACGCAGATTGTGAAGAGGAACATCAAGCCTTCCGACCCTGACAGACAAGTTAAACTGATAATTTATTACAACACCAAGAAAACCAGCCATCTTCTGAAAAATAACCCCTCAAAAGAGAAAGAGAGCCTTCAAAAGTCACATGTCATATATAGGTTTACGTGTAACCAAGGAAACTGTGAAGTCCTTCCCTCCACCTATGTTGGCATGACGACAACAAGACTCTCCCAACGACTAACTTTCCACCTCGCAGCAGGAGCACCCAAGAAACATCTGAAGGAGAAGCATAACATAAACATCACAAGAGGAATGCTACAGTAGTAGATAAAACGGAGATCCTAACTACATGCCCAGACACCAGGCGTCTCCCCATCTTAGAAGCACTATATATAAAAGAGACAAACCCTACATTAAATCAACAATCCGAAGACCTACAAGCATTACCAAGCGCGCGAAGACCCAGCTTGGATAGCAGCCCAGCACAGCCCGCGACAGCCGTCAGCCAATCAGAGACCAGGACACGCAGCGGGGTGACAAGCCTACCGGTATAAATACACCCCCCCCCCGCAATCAGCTTGAGCC
>NC_087159.1:18360000-18385000 GCF_035594125.1 Scylla paramamosain
GAAACAAAATTTCTGTCGGGACAAGTGTATCTGAATTTTCTCCTTATTATTTACTTATTTATTTATTTATTATTTTTTACCAAAGAATTGGAAGTTCACACACACACACACACACACACACACACACACACACACACACACACACACACACAAACAATTAAACAAACAATTGACAAAATATCTAATATTTGATAAAAAATATTAACGTTAAAAATTCTTACTTGTTAGAAACCAGGGAAACTGTACTGATTAATACTCTTCAGTAAAGATTGTAATTAAAATAATAATGATAATAATAATAATAATAATAATAATAATAATAATAATAATAATAATAATAATAATAATAATTATTATTATTATTATTATTATTATTATTATTATTGCTATTATTATTATTATTATTATTATTATTATTATCATTATTATTATTATTATTATTATTATTATTATTATTATTATCATTATTATTATTATTATCTGAAGATACCGAGAAAAGGAAAAGTAGATCGCTTTAAGAAAGATTTTTATCTCATTTCCTTGACTTTCTCTTTCTGACGAATTCAGAGTGTAAGAGAGATGAAAAAAAAGAGCCAGGGACACTATTATGAAGTTTACTAATTAAACGTACGAGTATAAAAGACTGAAGTTATTGCCCAACTTTTAATGAGTAATATAGGCAGAACTGGTGGCAACATCGATTCAAGCGTCTTATAGAACGAACGGTTTATACGAAGAGGAGGCGCTAACATCCTACTAGGAAACAGGCTGCAGTAGCACTGGAAGCAGCCATGCTTCCATACTCGCATTTCTTCGCATACTCGCATACTCGCATACTTCCATACTCGCATTTCCTTCCTCTTGGAAGTTTGCCTACATTTAGCGTTTTCCTAAAAGGGATGACTGCTTTAACTCTTCGAAGTACCATCCTGTTTCTTTGGACAGATATTCTTAGATATCTATCACTTCACTACTTATACCTGATCGTCAAAGTGAGTACCGTCGTGGCCATTCTATTGGTGATCGACTGGCTTTCCTTATTGAGTGTTGGTCATTCTCTTTTAGGGATTTTGGTGAAACTGTTAATCTTGTCTTATACGTATGAAATCATTTAATGGAATCTACTTTCCTACGGTTTCTATCCTTTTTGTTGCTTCATCTTAAAATTTCTTTCTTACCGTTCTATTGATGTTGTGCTGCACGGTCACTGTTCTTCGAGGTTTATCATGCCATCTGCCCTCTTCCTACCTATCGGTGATCATCTAAATCTATTGTCCTATCCACTCCTGCGTTGCTGATACCGCTCTGGAATTTTTTCATGTATTTTCTTAAACGTCCAGCCCTGCAGGAATTAAACAAGCAGAGAAGCCATAGAACGCCTGAGTTTTGATTATTCGAAAATTTCCTATTAGGGCAGAGCTAAACCCGATTCTTCCATCAACGAAAACGCCACAATCTTCCAGACAACTAACCCTTCTTCTTCAGTGTCATTTAGCTGTCTTCCTCTTCTACTCTGAACATCCTCAGCCTATTCTTTTTTAATAATATAAACTGGAAACCACATCTCGTCTCTCGCTAAAAGAGCCTCTGTGAAGTTAGATATTCTGAGCCATCTTCGCCAGTTTTCTCATCCCCCGAAGCTGTTAAAGGTACCAAGGGTCTTATAAGCCCATGTATGGAGAACGCTTCACATACATGGGTGAGTTTTATTCACACTGGTCTGTTGAACAGGCTGGAATAAAAAAAAAAGTTAAATTAATAGAATAAAATAAATAAGAAAAACTAATGAAATAAATATAAACTCCTCTATCTAAGTCTTTAGCCTCTCTCTCTCTCTCTCTCTCTCTCTCTCTCTCTCTCTCTCTCTCTCTCTCTCTCTCTCTCTCTCTCTCTCTCTCTCTCTCTCTCTCTCTCTCTCTCTCTCTCTCTTTCTCTCAATATATATATATATATATATATATATATATATATATATATATATATATATATATATATATATATATATATATATATATATATATATATATATATATATATATATATCATGGTGTAGCCAGGAAAAAAAACATTCTCTTTTAGGCAGACATGGGTAAAGGCAAGAACAACCTCTTAATTGTTCAGTTTTTGGTTGTATTTTTCTATACCTTTGATTAATTATTTTTTCTGCGAGTGGCAGCTCTTCAAGGAGCTTTCCAAAATTTGTAGTATCAGCGACGTTTCGTTCCTCCTCTTGGAACATCTTCAGGCTAATGATGCTCTGTTTGTCACCTCTTGTAGGTGACGTGAGCCTTTAGTTCTGGCCCACAGCTAAAATGGTGTGGAGTCTGTCTTGCAATCCAGTGTGAGAAACAAGCTTTCTTATCTGGGTGGAGCATCTTGCCATATAAATGCGGCCAAGTCGTGGTGTGAGGTATTTTCAGTGATGCTTTCTGCAGACCCATGGCTTCTTTCTAAGAGAGGAGCAGTTGCCTCGCATTCTGTGAGGTAGTGCTGTAGAGGTGTGTCACTTTCAAGATCACAATGACAGCACACATCAGGAAGGTTGCTCTTGATCTCTGAAAGGCAGTGGTATCCTAGCCTTAATCTGTATATGTCATTCTGCTCCTTCTTGTTTAGGAGTCTGGGAACTTGTGTTTTGTTCTTCCTCGTCTGTGTGTACCATTTTGCGCTTCTTGAACCTCTCTCAGCGTTGATTTGTACATTGTGTTCTTGCTTTCCGTTTGATATTTTTTTCTCTCTCTCTCTGTTAAATGCTCACTGGAATGCGTGCTTTTACGGTTGAAAGCTTGAGTGCGTCATTGGCTGCCTGGTCAGCAGCTTCGTTGCCAGTGATGGCTGCGTGGTTTGGAACCCAGTTTATATGGATTTGTCTTCCTCATTGGCTGGTGGTTGGGATCGTAGCGAGAATGCTTGTTATGAAATTTATATTGTCTGTTTAAAGTGAGTGACTGAGAGCTTGTATGGCCCGAAGGGAGTCGGTGTGAATTAGGATGTTTCTGTGTTTGCGTATGTTGTGTTGTAAGGCCTTCTGAATACCTACAAGCTCCGTCTGTAGTGTGGAAGCTCCATCCGGAAGCATGAAGATCCCTGTGGTGTCGGCGGTGGTGAAGGCTGCTACTGCTCGTCTGCTGCCTGGTCCTACTGATCCGTCTGCGTAGTATATATCGGTGTTGTGTAATAAGGCGGCTTGTAGCGCATCCCTCCCTGCAGTTTTGAGTGTGCCTCGGTCCAAATTCTTTTTTTAAACTGGCAGGGAAGAAACGCTTTTTTTTTTTTTTTATGTAGGAGGGACACTCGCCAAGGGCAACAAAATCCGAAAAAAAAGCCTACTGAGATGCTAGTCCCAGAAAAGAGTCCAAAGTGGTAGTAAAAAATTGAAGAATAAGTGTCTTGAAAACTCCCTCTTGAAGGAATTAAAGTCATAGGAACGTGGAAATACAGAAGCTGGCAAGGAGTTCCAGAGTTTACCAGAGAAAGGGATGAATGATTGAGAATGCTGGTTAACTCTTGCATTAGAGAGGTAGACAGAATAGGGAGAGAAAGAAGAAAGTCTTGTGCAGCGAGGCCGCGGGAGGAGGGGAGGCATGGAGTTAGCAAGATCAGAAGAACAGTTAGCATGAAAATAGCGGTAGAAGACAGCTAGAGATGCAACATTGCGGCGATGAGAAAGAGAGGCTGAAGACAGTCAGTTAGAGGAGAGGAGTTGATGAGACGAAAAACTTTTAATTCCACCGTCTACAAGAGTGGTATGAGAGGAACCCCACCAGACATGTGAAGCATACTCCATACATGGACAGATAAGGCCCTTGTACAGAGTTAGCAGCTGGGGGAGTGAGAAAAACTGGCGGAGACGTCTCAGAACACCTAACTTCATAGAAGCTGTTTTAGCTAGAGATGATATGTGAAGTTTCCAGTTCAGATTATAAGTAAAGGACAGACTGAGGATGTTCTTTGTAGAAGAAGGGGGACAGAGTGTCATTGAAGAACAGGGGATAGTTGTCTGGAAGTTTGTGTCGAGTTGATAGATGGAGGAATTGAGTTTTTGAGGCATTGAACAATACCAAGTTTGCTCTGCCCCAATCAGAAATTTTAGAAAGATCAGAAGTCGGGCGTTCTGTGGATTTACTGGGTGAAATGTTTACTTCCTGAAGTGTTTGAAAGGGTGCTTCTCCCCAAGGTGGCGGTTCTTTGAAATATTCGTGTTTTTTGGACTCCGTACTCAATGATAAAGCGGACTGCTTGAATGTAATATAGCCTCAGGACTTCAGCTACCGCCCATCCTCGAGTGCCTGTGATAGCTCTCATCCTCCTAATCCGTGGGTTGATTCTTTCTTTGAGAGATAATGTGTGTGTGTTGAAGTTGAGTTGTGCATCTCTCCAGATTCAAAAGTACGCCTGATATGTATTCCGTTCAACTGGCACGTTTCGGATGGTAATGGGTGGCAGCTCCAATCTGAAGCTAAGGTGCATGGCTCGCGTCTTGTCAGTGTTTATTTTTAGTCCGAGCTCCTGGCAGATGTTGGCTGCTGCATTTGAGCCTCCTCTCGCCCTTCTTTCTTACCTCAGGCCTGTGGAAATGATAGTTATATCGTCTGCATAAACAAAAATTTCTGTCTCTCTGATGTTTAGAGGGGCAACGTTTTCCACCAGAAAGCTGATGAGGAAGGGGCTGAGGATGCTGCCTTACGGGATGCCATTTTCAAAGGTTTTTGTTCCAGATAAGGTACCTTGAAATTTAATCTTAGCAGAAAATCTGCCGTTCAACGAAGTAGTTCTCCTTTAACGCCTCGGCTAGAGAGATATTCTAAGATGGCTGAGGCTTTTTGCTGTTTCAAAGGCCTTTTCCAAATCCATAAAGGTAATTATGGACTTTTTTTTTTTGTAGGTAGTGGTAATCATTTCCGTGATGCAGTCCTTCGTTCTTCTGTTGTTAGTTAAAACAAATATATACTTGTAGAATTCTCCGACGATCCATTTTAGTCTATTCAGGACCATTCTCTCCGCTGCCTTGCCTAGGCAGCTGAGGAGGGAAATAGGTCTTGTTTTCCCTGGGTCTTTTGGCTTGGGGATGGGAACTATGAAAGCAGTTTTCCATGGCGGGAAGACTCTGCCTTCCTCGAAGGATCGGTTAATCTGCCAAAACGCCAGAGGCACCTTCGCTTAGGGTGCCTCTGGCGTTTTGCCTCTGCTAGTTGGGGGGACCTGAGGAGGTATTTTGCTGATTTTCCTTGGAATGGCTACTGCTTCCGTGTCAGAGACCCGTCTTTGTGTGCTGAGCGCATAACAGAGGTGATAATGTCTGGCATGGAGGCGTACATTCCTCACTCTTTTTTCTCGACCTAAACCTTCCAAACCTTGGTTTAACACAGCTTATTCTCGTGGTATACATGATAGAGAGGTGGCCCACAAAAGGTACTTAAGCCTTCCATCACCAGAATCTCATGCACTTTATATTTCTGCCCGGAACCATGCCAAGTCTGTTCTCCAACTAGCCAAAAACTCCTTCATTAACAGAAAATGTCAAAACCTTTCAAGATCTAACTCCTCGTGACTTCTGGCATCTAGCCAAAAATATCTCCAATAACTTTGCTTCTTCTTTTTTCCCTCCTTCGTTTCAACCAGATGGCACCACTGCTATCACATCTATTTCTAAAGCTGAACTCTTCGCTCAAACCTTTGCTAAAACCTCTACCTTGGACGATTCTGGGCTTGTTCCTCCCTCTCCTCCACCCTCTGACTACTTCATGCTACCTATTAAAATTCTTTGCAATGATGTTTTCCATGCCCTTGCTGGCCTAAACCCTCGGAAGGCTTATGAACCTGATGGGGTCCCTCCTATTGTTCTACGAAACTGGAAATACAGAAGCAGGCAAGGAGTTCCAGAGTTTACCAGAGAAAGGGATGAATGATTGAGAATACTGGTTAACTCTTGCGTTAGAGAGGTGGACAGAATAGAGGTGAGAGAAAGAAGAAAGTCTTGTGCAGCGAGGCCGCGGAAGGAGGGGAGGCATGCAGTTAGCAAGATCAGAAGAGCAGTTGGCATGAAAATAGCGGTAGAAGACAGCTAGATATGCAACATTGCGGCGGTGAGAGAGGGGCTGAAGACAGTCAGTTAGAGGAGAGGAGTTGATGAGACGAAAAGCTTTTGATTCCACCCTGTCTAGAAGAGCAGTATGAGTGGAACCCCCCCAGACATGTGAAGCATACTCCATACATGGACGGATAAGGCCCTTGTACAGAGTTAGCAGCTGGGGGGGGTGAGAAAAACTGGCGGAGACGTCTCAGAACACCTAACTTCATAGAAGCTGTTTTAGCTAGAGATGAGATGTGAAGTTTCCAGTTCAGATTATAAGTAAAGGACAGACCGAGGATGTTCAGTGTAGAAGAGGGGGACAGTTGAGTGTCATTGAAGAAGAGGGGATAGTTGTCTGGAAGATTGTGTCGAGTTGATAGATGGAGGAATTGAGTTTTTGAGGCATTGAACAATACCAAGTTTGCCCTGCCCCAATCAGAAATTTTAGAAAGATCAGAAGTCAGGCGTTCTGTGGCTTCCCTGCGTGATATGTTTACCTCCTGAAGGGTTGGACGTCTATGAAAAGACGTGGAAAAGTGCAGGGTGGTATCATCAGCATAGGAGTGGATAGGACAAGAAGTTTGATTTAGAAGATCATTAATGAATAATAAGAAGAGAGTGGGTGACAGGACAGAACCCTGAGGAACACCACTGTTAATAGATTTAGGAGAAGAGCAGTGACCGTCTACCACAGCAGCAATAGAACGGTCAGAAAGGAAACTTGAGATGAAGTTACAGAGAGAAGGATAGAAACCGTAGGAGGGTAGTTTGGAAATCAAAGCTTTGTGCCAGACTCTATCAAAAGCTTTTGATATGTCCAAGGCAACAGCAAAAGTTTCACCAAAGTCTCTAAAAGAGGATGACCAAGACCCAGTAAGGAAAGCCAGAAGATCACCAGTAGAGCGGCCTTGACGGAACCCATACTGGCGATCAGATAGAAGGTTGTGAAGTGATAGATGTTTAAGAATCTTCCTGTTGAGGATAGATTCAAAAACTTTAGATAAGCAGGAAATTAAAGCAATAGAACGGTAGTTTGAGGGATTAGAGCGGTCACCCTTTTTAGGAACAGGTTGAATGTAGGCAAACTTCCAGCAAGAAGGAAAGGTAGATGTTGACAGACAGAGCTGAAAGAGTTTGACTAGGCAAGGTGCAAGCACGGAGGCACAGTTTCGGAGAACAATAGGAGGGACCCCATCAGGTCCATAAGCCTTCCGAGGGTTTAGGCCAGCGAGGGCATGGAAGACATCATTACGAAGAATTTTAATACGTGGCATGAAGTAGTCAGAGGGTGGAGGAGAGGGAGGAACAAGCCCAGAATCGTCCAAGGTAGAGTTTTTAGCAAAGGTTTGAGCAAAGAGTTCAGCTTTAGAAATACATGTGATAGCAGTGGTGCCATCTGGTTGAAGTAGAGGAGGGAAAGAAGAAGAAGCAAAGTTATTGGAGATATTTTTGGCTAGATGCCAGAAATCACGAGGGGAGTTAGATCTTGAAAGGTTTTGACATTTTCTGTTAATGAAGGAGTTTTTGGCTAGTTGGAGAACAGACTTGGCATGGTTCCGGGCAGAAATATAAAGTGCATGAGATTCTGGTGAAGGAAGGCTTAAGTACCTTTTGTGGGCCACCTCTCTATCATGTATAGCACGAGAACAAGCTGTGTTAAACCAAGGTTTAGAAGGTTTAGGACAAGAAAAAGAGTGAGGAATGTACGCCTCCATGCCAGACACTATCACCTCTGTTATGCGCTCAGCACACAAAGACGGGTCTCTGACACGAAAGCAGTAGTCATTCCAAGGAAAATCAGCAAAATACCTCCTCAGGTCCCCCCAACTAGCAGAGGCAAAACGCCAGAGGCACCTTCGCTTAGGGGGATCCTGAGGAGGGATTGGAGTGATAGGACAAGATAAAGATATGAGATTGTGATCGGAGGAGCCCAACGGAGAAGAAAGGGTGACAGCATAAGCAGAAGGATTAGAGGTCAGGAAGAGGTCAAGAATGTTGGGCGTATCTCCAAGACGGTCAGGAATACGAGTAGGGTGTTGCACCAATTGCTCTAGGTCATGGAGGATAGCAAAGTTGTAGGCTAGTTCACCAGGATGGTCAGTGAAGGGAGAGGAAAGCCAAAGCTGGTGGTGAACATTGAAGTCTCCAAGAATGGAGATCTCTGCAAAAGGGAAGAGGGTCAGAATGTGCTCCACTTTGGAAGTTAAGTAGTCAAAGAATTTCTTATAGTCAGAGGAGTTAGGAGAGAGGTATACAGCACAGATAAATTTAGTATGAGAATGACTCTGTAGTCGTAGCCAGATGGTGGAAAACTCGGAAGATTCAAGAGCGTGGGCACGAAAGCAGGTTAAGTCATTGCGCACGTAAACGCAGCATCCAGCTTTGGATCGAAAATGAGGATAGAGAAAGTAGGAAGGAACAGAAAAGGGGCTACTGTCAGTTGCCTCAGACACCTGAGTTTCAGTGAGGAAAAGAAGATGAGGTTTAGAAGAGGAGAGGTGGTGTTCTACAGATTGAAAATTAGATCTTAGACCGCGAATGTTGCAGAAGTTAATGAAGAAAAAGTTGAGGGGGGTGTCAAGACACTTAGGATCGTCGACGGAAAGGCAGTCCGACCTGGGGACATTTATGGTCCCCTCCCCAGATGGGGACTCCGAGGCTGGTGTAGGAGTCGCCATGATTTTAAAATTTTTGGAGTGAAGGGTGTGTGTGTTATTAGGTGCTTGTAGTTTTGTGTGGAGGAAGAGAGTTGTCTTTAGAGGGCAGGCTGTGACTGCCCCCTTGTGTTGTGAGACACAAAGGGAAACGTTCAGTGAGGTCACAGCTGGGTTTAATGATAAGTTCACAGCACCCCCTGAACAGTGCTTTAGACCTCACTGGGAGTAATTATCGTTTCGGGTTATTGCCTGAGTGTGTTGTTGGGATGTTTATTTACTGGTTAAGCCAGTAAACTGTGAGAACCCTAGCCTTAACTCTCGGTAACCTGAAGTACCTGGTGAGTATATAACTAGTGCAGTTCCTACGTAGATTCTGGTTTATATTATAGGTAAGCTGGAGGATTACGACAATATCATATATCATGTACAGATTTACCCAACATACAAACAAACTGTGTGTTTCCTTTTCTGCTCTTGTTCCCTTCACATCCACTTTCTCTTCTTTATCTTAATCTGTAAAAAAATAAAAAAGTAGTGTGTGTGTGTGTATATATATATATATATATATATATATATATATATATATATATATATATATATATATATATATATATATATATATATATATATATGTGTGTGTGTGTGTGTGTGCGTGTGTGTGTGTGTGTGTGTGTGTGTGTGTGTGTGTGTGTGTGACAACAGTAATAATAATAATGATAATAATAATAATGATAATAATAATAATAATAATAATAATAATAATAATAAAAGGTTTATTGATATGGCAGTTGTTATACTGAAAATATACAATGGGTTAGGAGGAGGCTAAACATGAAACTTAAGGTTAATCTAGACGGATGAACAAGCTGTTAATGGCTCGCATCTTGGTGGGAACCGCGCTGAGGCGGTATCGGACCATGCGCGGCGCCCTTAGGGGAGTTAACAGGTTGTGGTGTCGAGTCGCATACAACGGGCGAGGCGCGTCGGCCGGCAGCATGTTGGCGTAGGCGTCGATGGCCAACATGCTGCCCTTTGTAAACTTCTGCAGGGCTTCTCGGTGTCTGGCCGACAGCCTCGGTAGACTCAGGGTGGTCAGGGCGCCATTGTAATTCGTGTAGCAAGGCCAAGGATGACCCTGCACACCCTCTTCTGCACACTCTTCAGCTGGTGCTGCTGAGTGTGGATGAGAGAGGAGGACCACGCTTGGGAGGCATACATGAGTTTGGCGAGGATGACAGTGAGGTACAACCACCTCACCCCCTCAACTCGTCTGTTGGTGTCCCCAGGGATCTGAGTCCGCGCAGCATGTACAGCCTGTAGGCACCTGACCTGGTGGAGACAAGCTTCTTTCAGGTCAGCTGGTCATCCACCGTGACACTGAGCAACTTGGCAGACCGGACCACTTGGAGAGGATAGGGGCCCAACGAAAGCTGGGGAGGAGACACTGCCGCTGAGGTACAGACATGCATCAGCACAGTCTTGATGTTGCTAATAGTCGTTCTGTTCTCCTCGGTCCACGCCTGCAACTGTTCCAGAGTTGCTTGTAGTGGCGAGTAGTCCGGGTCCTTGTTGTTAACTGTGTGTGTGTGTGTGTGTGTGTGTATGTGTGTGTGTGTCAGGGTTGGCATTAAAAAACCCACCCAAATCCCCCAGCTCCCCACAAAAAAGCCTGTTTTTTTTTCAATATTTAACATATCAAAATTTATCTTTGTGTTGAGAATAGATTCAAAACTTTAAATAGGCAAGAAATAAAATAAATATGACGGTAGTTTGAGGCATTAGAGCGGTTACCCTTATCAGGAACAGGAACAGTTGGAAAAATTCCAGCAAGAGGACAAAGCAGGTGTTGATAGACGAAGTTTGAAGAGTTTGACTAGACAAGGTGCAATCACCTTGTTTAGTCAAATCACGGTTTCGGAAAACGATAGAAGGGGCTCCATCAGGTCAATAAGCCTTCCGCGATTTAGGCCAGAGAAAACATGGAAAACATCATTGCGATGGATTTTAATGGGTAGCATGAAGTAGTCATAGGGTGGAGGAGATAGAGGAAGAAACCCTGAATCATCAAAGGTAGGGTTTTTAGCAAAGGCTTGAGCGAAGAGTTCAGCTTTAGAAATAGATAAGATGGCAGTGGTGCCATCAGGTTGAAAGGAGGGGAAGATGAAAAAGTAAAGTTATTGGAGATGCTTTTGGCTAAATGCCAGAAATCACGAGAGGAGTTAGATATTGAAAGAGTTTGACACCTATTTATGAAGGGGTTTGGGATAGTTGGAGAATAGACCTAGCATGATTCCATGCAGAAATACAAAGTGCATGAGATTCAGGTGATGGAAGGTTCATTGAAAATCAGCAGTTCCTAGTGAGGGGAGTGGAAGGAGAGAACAAAAAAGGCTGATTTTTCGAAGGAAACGGTTAGCAGATTATTTAAAAAACACACCGAAATCAACTAGAAAAAAAAATATCTTATCTCAACTTGAGACAGGCAAGAAACTAGTTATTTACCTTATTATCATTTATCATTTATATATTTTTATTCATTTAAGAGGCTTCTCGTCTCCCTTTTATTTTGGAGGGATAACTTGTAGCGTCCTTCCGCGCTTTGTTCCTAGTCACTGCCTGCCCCTAGGCCAATCACTCACGTTCACTGTATCTTGGATTCTTAATATACTGGAGCCGATCTACGCAACGTTTACTATTTCTTCAGGACCTGGACAATCCTTTAATGACTTCACGTGCCCCGATTACAATATACGAGTATATATATATATATATATATATATATATATATATATATATATATATATATATATATATATATATATATATATATATATATATATATATATATATATATATATATATATATATATATATATATATATATATATATATATATATATATATATATATATATATATATATATATATATATATATATATATATTTATTTTTTATTTTTTTTATTTACAATTAAGGCCCTTCCATGATGCACCCATTTATATCCCTTCCGTCCATATTCTTTCCTCTTCACCCCCTTTATGGACAATTAAGTAATATAGATTTGCCCTGCCATAGCTATTGCCACTCCTGTGTCCTTGTAATTATCCCCCAACCCCTCCACCAATCCATCCCCCCATCTCTCTCTCTCTCTCTCTCTCTCTCTCTCTCTCTCTCTCTCTCTCTCTCTCTCTCTCTCTCTCTCTCTCTCTCTCTCTCTCTCTCTCTCTCTCTCTCTTTATCTTTACTTTTACATTTGCATTAATTATTCTCTGTTCTAAGTTTTGTTATTTTGTTTATTTGGACGGAAGATAATATTATCCATAATTTTGTATTTTGTTCTTGCTTATTATGTATTCTAACATGCATCATGTCTTATAATTTTTCTTATATATATTATTTTGTATGATGTACCTTGCTATATAATAATTATCACTTTGCTTCTGCTGTGTCTATAAACTAACTGTGTGTGTGTGTGTGTGTGTGTGTGTGTGTGTGTGTGTGTGTGTGTGTGTGTGTGTGTACTCATGTACGCGCGCACACACACACATGCACACACACACACATACACACACACACACACACACACACACACACACACACACACACACACACACAAAACAGGAATGGAAAAAAAAAACGGTTTTTTAAACGCCAACCTACTTCGTTTTTGCGGTTTTATAATTTTTTGAGGAGTTTATTGTTTTTTTGAGTGGGTTATTTATTTTTTGTTTATTCCTCATATTTATTTGTAAATCTGTTGAAATAAACAATTGAAAAGTAATCTAAAGTGAAACAAAAGTTCTGATGTGTTTTTTTTTTTTTCTTGTAGGAGGGAGACCGATCTAGAGCAACAAAAATATAATAAAAAATAGGCACATTGAGGTGCCAGTCCCCAAACAGAGTCGAAAGCGGTAGTTAGAAATAACAGGATAAGTGTCTTGAAACCTCCCTCTTGAAAGAGTTTAAGTCATAGGAAGGTGGAAATACGAAAGCAAGCAGGGTAATTGTGAAATACTGGTTAAATATTGCATTACAGAAGTGGACAGAATAGGGGTAAGAGAAAGAAAAATTCTTGTGTAGCGAGGCTGCTGGAGGAGGGGAGGCATGCAGTTAACAAGATCAGAAGAGCAGTTGGCATGAAAATAGTGGTAGAAGACAGCAAGAAATGCAACATTGTGGCGATGATAGAGAGGCTGAAGACAGTCAAAGGAGAGGAATTGATAAGACGAAAAGCTTTTGATTCCACCTTGTCTAAAACAGCGGTGTGAGTGGAACCCTCCCCATACATGTGAAGCATACCCCATACATGGATGGATAAGGCCCCTGTACAGAGATAGCAGGTGAAGGGGGAGGGGGATGAAAACAAGTGGCAGAGACGACTCAGAACACCTAACTTCATAGAAGCTGTTTTTAGCTAGAGAGGAGATGTGAAGTTTCCAATTTAGACTATAAGTAAAAGGACAGACCGATGATATTCAGTGTAGAATAGGGGGACAGTTGAGTGTCATTGAAGAAGAGTGGATAGTTGTCTAGAATGTTGTGTCAAGTTGATAGATGGAGGAATTGAGTTTTGAGGCATTGAATAATACTAAGTTTGCTCTGCCCCAATCAAAAATTTTGGAGAGATCAGAACTCAGGCGTTCCGTGCGAGAATTGTTTACTTCTTGAAGGGTTGGGGGGGGGTGCCTACAAAAAGACGTGGAAAATGTGCAGGTTGGTATCATTACCGTAGGAGCGGATAGGGCAAGAAGTTTGGTTTAGAAGATCATTGATGAATAATAGGAAGAGAGTGGGCGACAGGACAGAACCCTGAGGAACACCACTGTTTATAGATTTGGGAGAAGAATAGTGACCGTTTACCACAACAACAATAGAATGGTCAGAAAGGAAACCTAAGATGAATGTAATACAGACAAGGATAGAAGTTGTAGGATGGTAGTTTGGAAATCAAAGCTTTGTGCCAGACTCTATGGAAAGTTCATGATATGTCTAAGGGAACAGCAAAACTTTCACCAAAATTCCTAAAACAGGATTGTCATGACTCAGTAAGGAGAGCCAAAAGGTCACTACCAGAGTGACCTTGACAGAACCCGAACATATAAAATCACATAGAAAATTGTGCAGTGATTGATGTTTCAGAATCTTCCAGTTGAAAGTAAATTCAAAACTTTAGAGGGGTAGAAAATTAAAGCAAAAGGACGGTAGTTTGAGGGATTAGAATGGTCACCCTTTTTAAGAACAGGCTGAACGTAGGGAAACTTTCAGCAACAAGGAAAGGTATATGTTGATAGAGTTGAAGGAGTTTGACTTTGCAAGGTGCAAGCACGGAGGCGCAGTTTCGGAGAACAATAGGAGGGACCCCACCAGGGCCATAAGCATTCCAAGGGTTTAGGCTAGCGAGGGCATGGAGAACATCATTGGGAAGGATTTTAATCGGTAGCATGAAGTAGTCAGAGGAGAGGGAGGAACAAATCCTGAATCATTCAAGGTAGAGTTTTTAGCAAAGGTTTGAGCGAAGAGTTCAGCTTTAGAAATAGATGAGATGGCAGTGGTGCCATCAGGTTGAAATAAAGGAGATGTTTTTGGCTAAGTGCCAGAAGTCATAAGAAGAGTTAGATCTTGAAAGTTTTTGACAGTTTCCATTAATGAAGAACAGACACTTGTTTAGGTCATGCTGATACAGGCTGGTCCTGTTGGAAAAGGCTGTGTTAACTTGTAATGGAAATGAATGGATCAGCCTTGACTACTTTTCCCCTATTTTTTTTTTTTTTATAAATATGTATATTTATAGATTTTATTTATGAACATGACATAAAAATAAATTTTCATATATTGAATATTGAAAAAACCCCCCTTTTTTTTTTTTTTTAATGCCAACCCTGACACACACAAACACACACACACACACACACACACACACACACACACAGTTAACAACAAGACTCGGACTGCTCGCCACTGCAAGCAACTTTGGAAGAGTTGGAGGCGTGAACCC
The DNA here is from genome assembly GCF_035594125.1 of Scylla paramamosain. Classification (NCBI taxonomy): domain Eukaryota; kingdom Metazoa; phylum Arthropoda; class Malacostraca; order Decapoda; family Portunidae; genus Scylla; species Scylla paramamosain. The sequence continues at coordinate 18,374,726 of NC_087159.1, forward strand.
AGGAGAACAGGACAACCATTAGCCACAGCAAGACTGTGGTGATGCATGGCTGTACCTCCTCAGCGACAGTGCCTCCTCCCCAGCTCTAGATGGGCCCCCATCCCCTCCAGATGATCCGGTCTGCCAAGCTGCTCGGTGTCACGGTGGATGACCAGCTGACCTGGAAGCAGCATGTCTCCACCACACTCAGGTAAGCTGCCTACAGGCTGTACATGCTGCGCAGACTCAGATTCCTAGGGATGCCGACAGACGAATTGGGGGGGGGGGGTACCTCACCGTCATCCTCCCCAAACTCATGTATGCCTCCCCAGCGTGGTCCTTCTCTCTCACCAATACTCAGCAGCAGCAGCTGAAGAATGTGCAGAAGAGGGCGTGCAGGGTCATCTTTGGCCTTGTGTACACGAATTACAATGACGCCCTTACCAGGCTGCCGAGGCTGTCGGCCACACATCGAGAAGCCCTGGAGAAGTCTGCGAAGGGGATACTGCGCCTAAGCCAGTGGTGAGAAAAGGAAGAAAGTCTTGTGCAGCGAGGTCGCGGGAGGAGAAGAGACATGCTGTTAGCAGGATCAGAATAACATGAAAATAGCGATAGAAGATAGCAAGGGACGTAACATTGGGCGATAAGAAAGAGGCTGAAGACAGTCAGTTAGAGGAGAGGAGTTGATAAGACGAAAAGCTTTTGATTCTACCCTGTCTATAAGAACGGTATGAGTGGAACCCCCAGTACATGTGAAGCATATTCCATACATGTATCCAAATTCAGAAGCGCTTTGCTCTCTCATCACCAATATTTTCAAAGGCTACACAAATTACTATCCGGGTTCTCAAGAGTGTTTCTCCTGTTAATAGTGTAAATGTCATGTTAATCTGTCACTAAAACTTGAAAGTGCGTGGGGCGGGGGGTGAGAAAAATGGAGACGACTCGGAAGACCTAACTTCATAGAAGCTGTTTTAGCTAGACATGAGATGTGAAGTTTTCAGTTTAGATTATAAGTAAAGGACAGACCGAGTGACAGTTGAGTGTCACTAAAGAAGAGGGGATAGTAGGTTGTGTCGAGTTGATAGATGGAAGAATTAGTTATTTTGAGGCACTGAAGAATACTAAGTTTGCTCTGCCCCATCAGAAATTTTAGAGAGATCAGAAGTCAGGCATTCTTCAGGCTTCCCTGCGTAAACTTTTTACTCCTGAAGGATTGGAAGTCTATGGAAAGATGCGGAAAAATGCAGGGTGGTCTCATCAGCGTAGGAGTAGATAGGAGAAGTTTGGTTTAGATCAATGATCAATAATAACAAGAGAGTGGGTGAGGGTACAGAACCCTGAGGAAGACCACTCTTAATAGATTTAGGAGAAAAACAGTGACCGTCTGCCACATGAGCAATAGAATGGTCAAAAAGGAAAATTGAGAAGTTACAAAGAGAAGGATAAAAGCCAAAGGAGGATAGTTTGGAAATTAAAGTTTTGTGCCAAACTCTCTCAAAAGATTTTGATATGTGTAAGGCAACAACAAAAGTTTCACCAAAATCTCTAAAAGAGGATGACCAAGACTCAGTACGGAAAGCCAGAAGATCACCAGTAGAGTGGCCTTGATGGAACCCATACTGGAGATCAGATAGAAGGTTGTGAAGTTATAGATGGTTAAGAGCCTTCCTGTTGAGGATAAAAAAAAAAAAATAAATAAATATATAAAAATAGATAGGCAGAATATTAAAGCAATAGGACGGTAGTTTGAGGGATTAGAACGGTCACTCTTTTAAGGAACAAGCTGAATGTAGGCTTCCAGCAAGAAGGTAAGGTTGACAGGCAGAGTTGAAAGAGTTTGTTTGTATCAGTGAAGCACGAAGTAATAAAATGGTGGAGAAGAGGGAGGAACAAACCATGAATCATCCAAGGTAGGGTTTTTAGCAAATGTTTGAGCGGAGAGTTTAGCTTTAGAAATGGATGAGATGGTAGTGGTGCCATCAAGTTGAAATAAAGGAGGGAAAGAAGAAAAAGGAAAGTTATTGGAGTTGATTATGGCTTCGTGCCAGAAGTCACTAGAAAAGTTAGATCTTGAAAGATTTCGACACTTTCTATTAATGGAAGAGTTTTTTTTGGCTAGTTGGACAGCAGACTTGCATGAGAAATGCATGAGATTCCGGTGATGGAAGGTTGAAGTTCCTTTTGTGGCCAAATCTCTATCATGTAAGCCAAGATTCCAATTGGTAAGTGATAGATGTACGCTTCCATGCCAGACACAGTTATGCGCTCAGTACACAGAGATGGGTCTCTGACACGGAAGTACTAGTCATTTCAAGGAAAATCTGCATAATACTTTCACATGTCCCCTTAAATAACAGAGGCGAAACCCCAGAGGCACCTCTGCTTTAGGGGATCCTGAGGAGGGATTGAGGTGATAGGACAAAATACAGATATGAGGTTGTGATCGGAGAAGCCAAACAAAAAAGATAGGGTAACATTATAAGCAGAAGTATTAGAGGTTAGGAAAAGGTCAATAATGTTAGGTGTATCTCCAGCCCAGTCAGGAATACGAGTAGGGTGTTGCACCAGTTCCTTCAGGTCGTGGAGGATAGCAAAGTTGAAGGCTAGTTCACCAGGATGGTCAGTGAAGGGAGAAGAAAGCCAAAGCATTGAAGTCTCCAAGAATGGAGATCTCCGCCAAAGGGAAGAGAGTCAGAATGTGCTCCACTTTGGAAGTTAAATAGTCAAGGAATTTCTTATAGCCAGAGAGTTAGGTGAGAGGTATATATCACAGACAAATTTAGTTTGAGAATGACTCTGTAGATGCACCAGATGGTGGAAAACTCGGGAGATTCAAGAACATGGGCACGAGAGTACGTTAAGTCGTTGCGCACATAGACGCAACATCCAGCTTTGGATTGAAAATGAGGATAGGGAAAGTATGACTTAACCTGCTCTCGTGCAAACACTCTTGAATCTTCTGAGTTTTCCACCATCTGGCTACAACTACAGAGTCACTCTCAAACTAAATTTATCTGTGCTGTATACCTTTCACCTAACTCCTCTGACTATAAGAAATTCTTTGACTACTTAACTTCAAAAGTGGAGCACATTCCTCCCTCTCCTCCACCCTCTGACTACTTCATGCTACCTATTAAAATTCTTCGCAATGATTTTTTCCATGCCCCCACTGGCCTAAACCCTCGGAAGGCTTATGAACCTGATGGAGTCCCTCCGAAACTGTGCCTCCGTGCTTGCACCTTGCCTAGTCAAACTCTTTCAGCTCTGTCTGTCAACATCTACCTTTCCTTCTTGCTGGAAGTTTGCCTACTTTCAGCCTGTTCCTAAAAAGGGTGACCGTTCTAATCCCTCAAACTACCGTCCTATTGCTTTAATTTCCTGCCTATCTAAAGTTTTTGAATCTATCTTCAACTGGAAGATTCTTAAACATCTATCACTTCACAATCTTCTATCTGATCGCCAGTATGGGTTCCGTCAAGGCCGCTCTACTGGTGATCTCCTGGCTTTCCTTACTGAGTCAAAATCTTAGAGATTTTGGTGAAACTTTTGCTGTTGCCTTAGACATATCAAAAAGTTTTGATAGGGTCTGGCACAAAGCTTTGATTTTTAAACTACCCTCCTACAGCTTCTATCCTTCTCTCTTTTCTCTTTTCGTAGACGACCAACCCTTCAGGAAGTAAACATTTCACGCAGGGAAGCCACAGAACACTTGACTTCTGATCTTTCTAAAATTTCTGATTGGGACAGAGCAAACTTGGTATTGTTCAATGCCTCAAAAACTCAATTCCTCCATCTGTCAACTCGACACAACCTTCCAGACAACTATCCCCTCTTCTTCAATGACACTCAACTGTCCCCCTCTTCTACACTGAACATCCTCGGTCTGTCCTTTACTTATAATCTGAATTAGAAACTTCACATATCATCTTTAGCTAAAAACGGCTTCTATGAAGTTAGGCATTCTGAGACGTTTCAGCCAGTTTTTCTCATCCTCCCAGCTGCTAACTTTGTACAAGGGCCTTATCCGTCCATGTATGGAGTATGCTTCACATGTCTGGGGGGGTTCCACTCACATTGCTCTTCTAGACAGGGAATCAAAAGGAATTAAAAGCTTTTCGTCTCATCAACTCCTCTCCTCTAACTGACTGTCTTCAGCCTCTCTCTCATCGCCGCAATGTTGCATTTCTAACTGTCTTTTACCGCTATTTTCATGCTAACTGTTCTTCTGATCTTGCTAACTGTATGCCTCCCCTCCTCCTGCGGCCTCGCTGCAAAAGACTTTCTTCTTTCTCTCACCCCTATTCTGTCCACCTCTCTAACGCGAGAGTTAACCAGTATTCTCAGTCATTCATCCCTTTCTCTGGTAAACTCTGGAACTCCCAGCCTGCTTCTGTATTTCCACCTTCCTATGACTTGAATTCCTTCAAAAGGGAGGTTTTAAGACACTTATTCATCAATTTTTGACTACTGCTTTGACCCTTTTATGGGACTGGCATTTCAGTGGACATCTTTTTTTTATTGGATTTTTGTTGACCTTGGCCAGTGTCCTTCCTACATAAAAAAAAAAAATGAGAGAACAGAAAAGGGGCTACTGTCAGTTGCCTCAAACATCTGTGTTTCAGTGAGGAAAAGAAGATGAAGTTTAATAGAGGAGAGGTGGTGTTCTACATATTGAAAATTAGATATGAGACTGTGAATATTTCAGAAGTTAATGAAGAAAAAGTTGAGGGCCGGGTGTCAAGACACTTAGGGTCGATAACAGAAGAGCAGTCCAACCTGGGGACATTTATGTTCCCTTCCCCAGATGGGTCTCTGAGGCTGGTGTAGGAGCCGCCATGATAATTTTGAAATTTGAGTAAAGGGTGTGTGTAATTAAGCCAACTCTCTTCCTCCACACAAAACTACAAGCACCTAATAACACACACCCTTCACTCAAAAATTTCAAAATCATCATGGCGACTCCTACACCAGCCTTGGAGTCCCCATCTGGGGACTCACCAAGTCGGACTGCCTTTCTGTTGACGACCATAAGTGTCTTGACACCCCCCTCAACTTTTTCTTCATTAACTTCTGCAACATTCGCGGTCTAAGATCTAATTTTCAATCTGTAGAACACCACCTCTCCTCTTCTAAACCTCATCTTCTTTTCCTCACTGAAATTCAGGTGTCTGAGGCAACTGACAGTAGCCCCTTTTCTGTTCCCTCCTACTTTCTCTATCCTCATTTTCGATCCAAAGCTGAATGTTGCGTTTATGTGCGCAATGACTTAACCTGCTCTCGTGCCCAAGCTCTTGAATCTTCGGAGTTTTCCACCATCTGGCTACGACTACAGAGTCACTCTCAAACTAAATTTATCTGTGCTGTATACCTCTCACCTAACTCCTCTGACTGTAAGAAATTCTTAGACTACTTAACTTCCAAAGTGGAGCACATTCTGACCCTCTTCCCTTTTGCAGAGATCTCCATTCTTGGAGACTTCAATGTTCACCACCAGCTTTGGCTTTCCTCTTCCTTCACTGAGCATCCTGGTCAACTAGCCTTCAACTTTGCTATCCTCCACGACCTAGAGCACCCTACTCGTATTCCTGACCGTCTTGGAGATACGCCCAACATTCTTGACCTTTACCTGACCTCTAATCCTTCTGCTTATGCTGTCACCCTTTCTTCTCCGTTGGGCTTCTCCAATCACAATCTCATATCTGTATCTCGTCCTATCGCTCCAATCCCTCCTCAGGATCCCCCTAAGCGAAGGTGCCTCTGGCGTTTTGCCTCTGCTAGTTGGGGAGACCTGAGGAGGTATTTTGCTGATTTTCCTTGGAATGACTACTTCTTCCGTGTCAGAGACCCGTCTTTGTGTGCTGAGCGCATAACAGAGGTGATAGTGTCTGGCATGGAGGCGTACAGTCCTCACTCTTTTTCTCGACCTAAACCTTCTAAACCTTGATTAAACACAGCTTGTTCTCGTGCTATACATGATAGAGAGGTGGCCCACAAAAGGTACTTAAGCCTTCCATCACCAGAATCTCATGCACTTTATATTTCTACCCGGAACCATGCCAAGTCTGTTCTCCAACTAGCCAAAATCTCCTTTATTAATAGAAAGTGTCAAAACCTTTCACGATCTAACTACCCTCGTGACTTCTGGTATCTACCCAAAAATATTTCCCATAACTCTGCTTTTTCTTCTTTCCCTCCTTTATTTCAACCAGATGGCACCACTGCTATCACATGTATTTCTAAAGCTGAACTCTTTGCTCAAACCTTTGCTAAAAACTCTACCTTGGACGATTCTGGGCTTGTTCCTGCTTCTCCTCCACCCTCTACTACTTCATGCTACCTATAAAAATTCTTCGCAATAATGTTTTCCATGCCCACGCTGGCCCAAACCCTCGGAAGGCTTATTTTTTTTTATTTTTTATTTTTTTTATGTAAGAAGGACACTGGCCAAGGGCAAAAAAAATCAATAAAAAAAATGCCCACTGAATTGCCAGTCCCGTAAAAGGGTCAAGGCAGTGGTCAAAAATTGGTGGATAAGTGTCTTGAAACCTCCCTCTTGAAGGAATTCAAGTCATAGGAAGGTGGAAATACAGAAGCAGGCAGGGAGTTCCAGAGTTTACCAGAGAAAGGGATGAATGATTGAGAATACTGGTTAACTCTTGCGTTAGAGAGGTGGACAGAATAGGGGTGAGAGAAAGAAGAAAGTCTTGTGCAGCGAGGCCGCGGAAGGAGGGGAGGCATGCAGTTAGCAAGATCAGAAGAGCAGTTAGAATGAAAATAGCGGTAGAAGACAGCTAGATATGCAACATTGCGGCGGTGAGAGAGAGGCTGAAGACAGTCAGTTAGAGGAGAGGAGTTGATGAGACGAAAAGCTTTTGATTCCACCCTGTCTAGAAGAGCAGTATGAGTGGAACCCCCCCAGACATGTGAAGCATACTCCATACATGGACGGATAAGGCCCTTGTACAGAGTTAGCAGCTGGGGGGGTGAGAAAAACTGGCGGAGACGTCTCAGAACACCTAACTTCATAGAAGCTGTTTTAGCTAGAGATGAGATGTGAAGTTTCCAGTTCAGATTATAAGTAAAGGACAGACCGATTATGTTCAGTGTAGAAGAGGGGGACAGTTGAGTGTCAATGAAGAAGAGGGGATAGTTGTCTGGAAGGTTGTGTCGAGTTGATAGATGGAGGAATTGAGTTTTTGAGGCATTGAACAATACCAAGTTTGCTCTGTCCCAATCAGAAATTTTAGAAAGATCAGAAGTCAAGCGCTCTGTGGCTTCCCTGCGTGATATGTTTACCTCCTGAAGGGTTGGACGTCTATGAAAAGATGTGGAAAAGTGCAGGGTGGTATCATCAGCGTAGGAGTGGATAGGACAAGAAGTTTGGTTTAGAAGATCATTAATGAATAATAAGAAGAGAGTAGGTGACAGGACAGAACCCTGAGGAACACCACTGTTAATAGATTTAGGAGAAGAACAGTGACCGTCTACCACAGCAGCAATAGAACGGTCAGAAAGGAAACTTGAGATGAAGTTACAGAGAGAAGGATAGAAACCGTAGGAGGGTAGTTTGGAAATCAAAGCTTTGTGCTAGACTCTATCAAAAGCTTTTTATATGTCCAAGGCAACAGCAAAAGTTTCACCAAAATCTTTAAAAGAGGATGACCAAGACTCAGTAAGGAAAGCCAGAAGATCACCAGTAGAGCGGCCTTGACGGAACCCATACTAGCGATCAGATAGAAGGTTGTGAAGTGATAGATGTTTAAGAATCTTCCTGTTGAGGATAGACTCAAAAACTTTAGATAGGCAGGAAATTAGTAGTTTGGAAATCAAAGCTTTGTGCTAGACTCTATCAAAAGCTTTTTATATGTCCAAGGCAACAGCAAAAGTTTCACCAAAATCTCTAAAAGAGGATGATCAACACTCAGTAAGGAAAGCCAGAAGATCACCAGAAGAGCGGCCTTGACGGAACCCATACTGGCGATGTTTAAGAATCTTCCTGTTGAGGATAGATTCAAAAACTTTAGATAGGCAGGAAATTAAAGCAATAGGACGGTAGTTTGAGGGATTAGAACGGTCACCCTTTTTAGGAACAGGTTGAATGTAGGCAAACTTCCAGGAAGAAGGAAAGGTAGATGGACCTGATGGGGTCCCTCCTATTGTTCTCCGAAACTGTGCCTCCGTGCTTGCACCTTGCCCAGTCAAACTCTTTCAGCTCTGTCTGTCAACATCTACCTTTACTTCTTGCTGGAAGTTTGCTTACATCCAGCCTCTTCCCAAAAAGGGTGACCGTTCTAATCCCTCAAACTACCGTCCTATTGCTTTAATTTCCTGCCTATCTAAAGTTTTTGAATCTATCCTCAACAGGAAGATTCTTAAACATCGCCAGTATGGGTTCCGTCAAGGCCGCTCTTCTGGTGATCTTCTGGCTTTCCTTACTGAGTGTTGATCATCCTCTTTTAGAGATTTTGGTGAAACTTTTGCTGTTGCCTTGGACATATAAAAAGCTTTTGATAGAGTCTAGCACAAAGCTTTGATTTCTAAACTACCTTCCTATGGCTTCTATCCTTCTCTCTGTAACTTCATCTCAAGTTTCCTTTCTGACCGTTCTATTGCTGCTGTGGTAGACGGTCACTGTTCTCCTAAATCTATTAACAGTGATGTTTCTCAGGGTTCTGTCCTGTCCCCACTATGTTCTTATTATTTATTAATGATCTAAACCAAATTTCTTGTCCTATCCACTCCTACGCTGATAATACCATCCTGCACTTTTCCACGTCTTTTCATAGCAGGGAAGCCACAGAGCACTTGACTTATGATCTTTCTAAAATTTCTGATTGGGGCAGAGCAAACTTGGTATTGTTCAATGCCTCAAAAACTCAATTCCTCCATCTATCAACTCGACACAACCTTCCAGACAACTATCCCCTCTTCTTCAATGACACTCAACTGTCCCCCTCTTCTACACTGAGCAGCCTTGGTCTGTCCTTTACTTGTAATCTGATTTTTTTAAGGTACTTCTAGAAGTGAAATTGGTCGGTAGGTAATTGCATTATCAGTTGGTTTGTTCGGTTAGGGGATGAATATAATTTTAGTGCGCTTGAATGGTAGTGGAAAATAGCCCATGGAGAGAGCGATGTTTAGTAGTTTGGTGAAGGTTTCGATTACGTTGTCTAGTAGGTTTAGTAATATGGTATCATTTATTTTTGTTTCACTAGGTGTGTTGTTTTTTTTTTGTTGTTTTATTGTTTCCTTTATTTCTTGTGATGTGATGTGTGGTCTGAAATAGGTATCGTTACTTACATTGTCAGGGTCGCCTTGTTGATTGGGTAGTATTTGAGCTTTGTTATTGTTGATGTAATTATTAACTTGCAGTTCTGTATCATTATCATATTGCAGATTTTCTGTGGGGTTATTCCAAAAACATTGCTCCATATATCTCTAAATATTTCTTCTTTTTCTTCTATTCTGTAAACTTTTTTTTATTGTCTTGTATTAGATATAACTTTGTGTTAGTTTGGCTGCCTTTTAAAGTCTTTATATTTTGGCAAAATTTTTGTTGGTCATTGTAAAGTGAGTTAAGTCCCTTAACCTTGTTTTTCCCAGTTCTTTTTATCTTTTATTTATTTATTTGTTTTTATTTATTCTTGTTATATTTTGTTTGATTTTTTTTGTAAGTTATGAATGTTGTGTATATCCAGGTATGTTTTAAACTGGGGTCTAGTAGCCTTTTTGCCCACCATTGCAATTCTTTAACTTTTATTGTAAATGGGTTTGAGTAGTGTTTTATGTTTTGATACTGATAGATTGTGTTTCATAGATGTTATTGCATCCATCTAGTGTTGTATTAATATGTCTAGTGTGTGTTGTGTCATGTGTGGATCTGTGTTGATATTACTTGTTCTTTGTATTGTGTATTTGTGGAATTCCTCCCAATTTGCTTTCTTAATTAAGTATGTTGGTGGTGTTGGTGCTCTTACAGGGTGTGATGTGATGTTTATGAATATTGGTAAGTGGTCAGATGGTGTTGTGGGCCCCAGCGTTATTTTTATATTGTGGTATATTTTGTTGCTTGAGAGAATAATATCGGGTGTTGATGTTGTGTTGTGTTTTATGTGTGGGCCTAAGTGTATAAGTTTGTTAAGGTTGATGAGCATTTTCAATGCTTTGACAACACTATTGCTACTTCGTTTGTCTATTGTTGGGTGGTGGGCATTTAAGGCCCCTATCATATATGTTGGATATGTTTCTGAAGCTATGCTGTGGAAGTCTGTAATTGGCAAGAATGGTCTTCTC
>NC_087159.1:18390000-18467500 GCF_035594125.1 Scylla paramamosain
CCGGACTACTTCAATGTCGAGGACTGAAGATGATCTTGTGTTTTAATAAGACACATCCATGAGATTATTTGTTAACTTTTCGAATAACAGTAGGAATAATTTTGTTTACCATCCATACTTCTGTCTTTTTGTCTACATTTGTATCACAGCTCCGCAGCCATCACTACTGAATTATGTAATTTTCCCTAGGAAGCAATGGAATGGTATTGCAACACTATTTTTACTGTTTTAGCTCCCGCTTCCCCCACCTCGCCCCCCCAAAAAAAAAAGAAAAAAAAAATGAGGCACACAAAGATTTCATGCTTAAGATTTGATTATCACACTCTTCTCTGTCCCAGTTTAGGTTTACAAGTCTTGCATTAGATGGTAAGCATATTCATCCACTGTGGGATTCCTTATTCATTCTTACTGTCTAAAGGAGGGATAGGATCAATGCTCCCATGAAGTTACTAAGTAGTTGGTGTTTCTACATTTACAGAGAAGTTATTTGGGTAAGTTGAGGAACGACTGATAACTCCGTTCTGGATTTCAGTAAATGTTTTGTGTTCTAAAGACCAAATTTTGTCTTATGGAGAATCTAAAGGCAATTTTTCATGAAGCCTACTATCCTTTACATAAAGTTGTTCTGTGAAGGAGCATGTATTTTGATAAACATGTAGAAGAAAAAAAAAATACGATAGTCAAAGCAAATGTAAGTATACAGTTTTACAAATGTGATGTACACTGTGTACAAGCAATGGACAAGGTGGCATCCTCCAACGGAGGTTTCATAAACACAGAGAAATCATGGATGCTGTAAACTTGCCTGCTTCCAGTTGTGATGTCCCTAAAAATTTTATTTTGTGTCGTAAGATGGTAGTTACATATACACCTACAGCTTTTACTCAAAAAAAAAAAATAATAATAAATAAATAAATAAATATATATATATATATATATATATATATATATATATATATATATATATATATATATATATATATATATATATATATATATATATATATATATATATATATATATATATATATATATATATATATATATATATATATATATATATATATATATATATATATATATATATATATATATATATATATATATATATATATATATATATAATACAGTTAAAAAGTATCAGTATTTCCTATTGGGGAGGGAACTTGCAATGTCACCAGGTCGGACAGCTTTTCTGCTATCGATCCAGTGAATCGATTTCCCCTCAATAATTATACATTGACGTTATTACATTCGCATCCTTAAATATAGTTTTCAACCTCTGGAATATTAGCCCTCTCATGCTAAAACTTACCTTTTCGTCACCGAAACAGGTGTCTGAGGCTACTGATAGTAGCCTCTTTTCTGTTCCCTCCTACTTTCTCTGTTCCCACTTTGAAGGCAAAGCTGGATGTTGTGCCTTGCGTACGCAGCTAATTAATTTCCTCTCGTGCTCTGCATTGGAGTATTCTGAATGCTATACCCCCTGGCTTAGTCTTCAATAACTCTCAGACTTAAATTCATCTGTATTGTGTACCACTCACTTAACTCTTTCAAATATGGAAAATTCTTCGAGAATTTAAGTTCCAAGGTGGAAGATCTCCATTCTTTGAAATTTCAATGTTCATCACCAACTTTGGCTTTCATCTTCCTCCAATGATCAACCTGTTGAATTTGCCTTTAACTTTGCTAGTCCTTATGACCTTCAGTAAAACAGTTGCAGTACCCTACACATATTTTTAGCCGTTTTGGAGATGCGTGCAATTTTCTTTACCTTTTTTCATAGCATCTTAACTGTGTGTATATTCTGTCACTCTGTTCTCTCCATTATGTTTTTTTTTTTTTTATCATAACCATATTATATTTGTATCTTTCTCTATCGTACCATTTCCTCCTCAGGATAATTGAAAGCGAAGATGCCTCTGGCATTTTGGTCTCCCTGAGAATGCATTATTCGGATTTTTCAAGGATTGACTTTTTGCCTCCGTGTCGGAGATCCACCTCTTTGCGCTGAATACATGATGGAGGAGAATGTGTCTGACATAGAGGTGTAAATTCCACACTTTTTCTCTCGTCCTAAGTCTTCTTAACACCTTGATTTAACCCTGATTGCTCTCGCGTTATACATGACTGAGACGCGGACCACAAACGCTATCTTTTTTTTTTTTTTTTAAGTAGGAAGGACACTGGCCAAAGGCAACAAAAATCCAATAAAAAAATATGCCCACTGAAATGCCAGTCCCATAAAAGGGTCAAAGCAGTGGTCAAAAATTGATGAATAATTGTCTTGAAACCTCCCTCTTGAAGGAATTCAAGTCATAGGAAGGTGGAAATACAGAAGCAGGCAGGGAGTTCCAGAGTTTACCAGAGAAAGGGATGAATGATTGAGAATACTGGTTAACTCTTGCGTTAGAGAGGTGGACAGAATAGGGGTGAGAGAAAGAAGAAAGTCTTGTGCAGCGAGGCCGCGGAAGGAGGGGAGGCATGCAGTTAGCAATATCAGAAGAGCAGTTATCATGAAAACAGCGGTAGAAGACAGTTAGATATGCAACATTGCGGCGATGAGAGAGAGGCTGAAGACAGTCAGTTAGAGGAGAGGAGTTGATGAGACGAAAAGCTTTTGATTCCACCCTGTCTAGGAGAGCAGTATGAGTGGAATCCCCCCAGACATGTGAAGCATACTCCATACATGGACGGATAAGGCCCTTGTACAGAGTTAGCAGCTGAGGGAGTGAGAAAAACTGGCGGAGACGTCTCAGAAAACCTAACTTCATAGAAGCTGTTTTCGCTAGAGATGAGATGTGAAGTTTCCAGTTCAGATTATAAGTAAAGGACAGACCGAGGATGTTCAGTGTAGAAGACGGGGACAGTTGAGTGTCATTGAAGAAGAGGGGATAGTTGTCTGGAAGGTTGTGTCGAGTTGATACATGGAGGAATTGAGTTTTTGAGGCATTGAACAATACCAAGTTTGCTCTGCCCCAATCAGAAATTTTAGAAAGATCAGAAGTCAAGCGTTCTGTGGCTTCCCTGCGTGATATGTTTACCTCCTGAAGGGTTGGATGTCTATTAAAAGACGTGGAAAAGTGCAGGGTGCTATCATCAGCGTAGGAGTGGATAGGACAAGAAGTTTGGTTTAGAAGATCATTAATGAATAAGAAGAGAGTGGGTGACAGGACAAAACCCTGAGGAACGCCACTGTTAATAGATTTAGGAGAACAGTGACCGTCTACCACAGCAGCAATAGAACGGTCAGAAAGGAAACTTGAGATGAAGTCACAGAGAGAAGGATAGAAACCATAGGAGGGTAGTTTGAAAATCAAAGCTTTGTGCCAAACTCTATCAAAAGCTTTTGATATATCCAAGGCAACAGCAAAAGTTTCACCAAAATCTCTAAAAGAGGATGACCAAGACTCAGTAAGGAAAGCCAGATGATCACCAGTAGAGCGACCTTGACGGAACCCATACTGGCGATCAGATAGACGGTTGTGAAGTGGTAGATGTTTAAGAATCTTCCTTTTTTTTTTTTATGTAGGAAGGACACTGGCCAAGGGCAACAAAAATCTAATAAAAAAATGCCCACTAAAATGCCAGTCCAATAAAAGGGTCAAAGCATTGGTCAAAAATTGGTGGATAAGTGTCTTGAAACCTCCCTCTTGAAGGAATTCAAGTCATAGGAAGGTGGAAATACAGAAGCAGGCAGGGAGTTCCAGAGTTTACCAGAGAAAGGGATGAATGACTGAGAATACTGGTTAACACTTGCGTTAGAGAGGTGGACAGAATAGGGGTGAGAGAAAGAAGTAAGTCTTGTGCAACGAGGCCGCAGAAGGAGGGGAGGCATGCAGTTAGCAAGATCAGAAGACCAGTTAGCATGAAAATAGGGGTAGAAGACAGCTAGATATGCAACATTGCGGCGGTGAGAGAGAGGCTGAAGACAGTCAGTTAGAGGAGAGGAGTTGATGAGATGAAAAAGCATTTGATTCCACCCTGTCTAGAAGAGCAGTATGAGTGGAACCCCCCCAGACATGTGAAGCATACTCCATACATGGACGGATAAGGCCCTTGTACAGAGTTAGCAGCTGGGGGGGTGAGAAAAACTGGCGGAGACGTCTCAGAACACCTAACTTCATAGAAGCTGTTTTAGCTAGAGATGAGATGTGAAGTTTCCAGTTCAGATCATAAGTAAAGGACAGACCGAGGATGTTCAGTGTAGAAGAGGGGGACAGTTGAGTGTCATTGAAGAAGAGGGGATAGTTGTCTGGAAGGTTGTGTCGAGTTGATAGATGGAGGAATTGAGTTTTTGAGGCATTGAACAATAACAAGTTTGCTCTGCTCCAATCAGAAATTTTAAAAAGATCAGAAGTCAGGCGTTTTGTGGCTTCCCTGCATGATATGTTTACTTCCTGAAGGGTTGGACGTCTATGAAAAGACGTGGAAAAGTGCAGGAGCAATAGGACGGTCAGAAAGGAAACTTGAGATGAAGTTACAGAGAGAAGGATAGAAACCGTAGGAGGGTAGTTTGGAAATCAAAGCTTTGTGCCAGACTCTATCAAAAGCTTTTGATATGTCCAAGGCAACAGCAAAAGTTTCACCAAAATCTCTAAAAGAGGGTGACCAAGACTCAGTAAGGAAAGCCAGATCACCAGTAGAGCGGCCTTGACGGAACCCATACTGGCGATCAGATAGAAGGTTGTGAAGTGATAGATGTTCAAGAATCTTCCTGTTGAGGATAGATTCAATAACTTTAGATAGGCAGGAAACTAAAGCAATAGGACGGTAGTTTGAGGGATTAAAACGGTCACCCTTTTTAGGAACAGGTTGAATGTAGGCAAACTTCCAGCAAGAAGGAAAGGTAGATGTTGACAAATAGAGCTGAAAGAGTTTGACTAGGCAAGATGCAAGCACGGAGGCACAGTTTCGGAGAACAATAGGAGGGACCCCATCAGGTCCATAAGCCTTCCGAGGGTTTAGGCAAGCGAGGGCATGGAAAACATCATTGCGAAGAATTTTAATAGGTGGCATGAAGTAGTCAGAGGGTGGAGGAGAGGGAGGAACAAGCCCAGAATCGTCCAAGGTAGGGTTTTTAACAAAGCTTTGAGCAAAGAGTTCAGCTTTAGAAATAGATGTGATAGCAGTGGTGCCATCTGGTTGAAGTAGAGGAGGGAAAGAAGAAGAAGCAAAGTTATTGGAAATATATTTTACTAGATGGCAGAAATCACGAGGGGAGTTAGATCTTGAAAGGTTTTGACATTTTCTGTTAATGAAGGAGTTTTTGGCTAGTTGGAGAACAGACTTGGCATGGTTCCGGGCAGAAATATAAAGTGCATGAGATTCTGGTGATGGAAGGCTTAAGTACCTTTTGTGGGCCACCTCTCTATCATGTATAGCACGAGAACAAGCTGTGTTAAACCAAAGTTTAGAAGGTTTAGGGCGAGAAAAAGAGTGAGGAATGTATGCCTCCATGCCAGACACTATCACCTCTGTTATGCGCTCAGCACACAAAGACGGGTCTCTGACACGGAAGAAGTAGTCATTCCAAGGAAAATCAGCAAAATACCTCCTCAGGTCCCCCCAACTAGTAGAGGCAAAACGCCAGAGGCACCTTCGCTTAGGGGGATCCTGAGGAGGGATTGGAGTGATAGGACAAGATAAAGATATGAGATTGTGATCGGAGGAGCCCAACGGAGAAGAAAGGGTGACAGCATAAGCAGAAGGATTAGAGGTCAGGAAAAGGTCAAGAATGTTGGGCGTATCTCCAAGACGGTCAGGAATACGAGTAGGATGTTGCACCAATTGCTCTAGGTCATGGAGGATAGCAAAGTTGTAGGCTAGTTCACCAGGATGGTCAGTGAAGGGAGAGGAAAGCCAAAGCTGGTGGTGAACATTGAAGTCTCCAAGAATGGAGATCTCTGCAAAAGGGAAGAGGGTCAGAATGTGCTCCACTTTGGAAGTTAAGTAGCCTAAGAATTTCTTACAGTCAGAGGAGTTAGGTGAGAGGTATACAGCACAGATAAATTTAGTTTGAGAGTGACTCTGTAGTCGTAGCCAGATGGTGGAAAACTCGGAAGATTCAAGAGCGTGGGCACGAGAGCAGGTTAAGTCATTGCGTACATAAACGCAACATTCAGCTTTGGATCGAAAATGAGGATAGAGAGATTAGGAGGGAACAGAAAGGGGGCTACTGTCAGTTGCCTCAGACACCTGAATTTCAGTGAGGAAAAGAAGATGAGGTTTAGAAGAGGAGAGGTGGTGTTCTACAGATTGAAAATTAGATCTTAGACCGCAAATGTTGCAGAAGTTAATGAAGAAAAAGTTGAGGGGGGTGTTAAGACACTTAGGGTCGTCGACAGAAAGGCAGTCCGACCTGGGGACATTTATGGTCCCTTCCCCAGATGGGGACTCCGAGGCAGGTGTAGGATTCGCCATGATGATTTTAAACTTTTTGAGTGAAGGGTGTGTGTGTTATTAGGTGCTTGTAGTTTTGTGTGGAGGAAGAGAGTTGTCTTTAGAGGGCAGGCTGTGACTGCCCCCTTGTGTTGTGAGACACAAAGGGAAACGTTCAGTGAGGTCACAGCTGGGTTCAATGATAAGTTCACAGCACCCCCTGAACAGTGCTTTAGACCTCACTGAGAGTAATTATCGTTTCGGCAGGTGTCTACTGCCTCCTCCTGCCGAGGATAGATTCAAAAACTTTAGATAGGCAGGAAATTAAAGCAATAGGATGGTAGTTTGAGGGATTAGAACGGTCATCCTTTTTAGAAACAGGTTGAATGTAGGCAAACTTCCAGCAAGAAGGAAAGGTAGATGTTGACAGACAGAGCTGAAAGAGTTTGACTAGCCTTCCATCTCCTGAAACCCAAGGGTTTCTGCCTGGAATCGTATCAAAACTGTTCTTTGTCTAGCCAGAAATCTTGGATATTTAGAAAATGTCAAAACCTCTTTAGATCAACTAGCTTCGTGAGTTCTGACACCTAGCCAAATAAATCTCCAATTTTTCTTTTCCAACTTTCCTCTTTTTCAACATCATGTCGTCACTATCATCTCTGTATCTCTAAAGTTGAACTCTTTTCCTAGACACAAGGAGAAAGCAGTAGGCACCTGCTGAAATGATAATTACTCCCAGTGAGGTCTAAAGCACTGGATCAGGGGTTGCTGTGAACTTATCACTAAATCCAGCTGTGACCTCACTGAACGTTTCCTTTTGTGTCTCACAATACAAAGGGACAGTCACAGCCTGTCCTCTAAAGACAATTCTCTTCACACAAAACTACAAGCACCTAATTACACACACACCCTTCAGTCAAAATTAAAAATTATCGTGGTGACATCGCCATAATAATTTTGAATTTTGGAGTGACGTCCCCATCTTGGGAGGGGACCACAAATGTCCCCAGGTCGGACTGCTCTTCTGGTATCGACCCTAAGTGTCTTGATACCTATCTCAACTTTTTCTTCATTAACTTCTGCAACATTCGCAGTCTTAGATATAATTTTCATTTTGTAGAAAACCACCCCTCTTGTACTAAACCTCATCTTCTTTTCCCCATTGAAACACAGGTGTCTGAGGCATCTGACTGTAGCCCCTTTTCTGTTCCCTCCTACTTTCTCTATCCTCATTTTCATTCCAAAGTTGGATGTTGCGTTTATGTGCGCAACGACTTAGCTTGCTCTCGTGGCCACAACCTTGAATCTTCCAAGTTTTCCACCATTTGGCTTCGTCTACAGTCATTCTCAAACTAAATTTATCTGTGGTGTATACCTCTTACCTAACTCCTCTGACTATAAGAAATTCTTTGACTACTTAAACTTCAAAGTGGAGCACATTCTGACTCTCTTCCTTTTCGTGGAGATCTCCATTCTTGGAGACTTCAATGTTCACCAACAGCTTTGGCTTTCCTCTCCCTTCACTGGCCATTCTGGTGAACTAGCCTTCTTCAACTTTGCTATCCTCCACGACCTAGAACGTAAGAACATAAGAAATATGGGAAGCTGCAAGAAGCGACCAGGCTTACACGTGGCAGTCCCTGTATGAAATATACCTACCTATTTCCATCTATTATCCCCATCCATAAACCTGTCTAATCTTCTCTTAAAGCTCTCTAATGTCCTAGCACTAACAACATGATTACTGAGTCCGTTCCACTTATCTACCACTCTGTTTGAGAACCAATTTTTTCCTATCTCTTTCCTAAAACCTAAATTTTTCAAGCTTGAACCCGTTATTTCTTATTCTACCCTGGTTGCTGATCCTAAGAATTTTGCTTACATCCCCCTTTTTATAACCCTTATACCACTTAAATACTTATATCAGGTCCCCTCTTAACCCACTTCTCTCTAAAGAATGTAAATTTAACAGCTTCAATCTCGCATCGTAAGGAATACTCCTCATTCCCTGTATCGTTTTCGTCATTCTCCTCTGTACTGATTCTAATAAACCTATATCTTTCCTGTAATGTGGGGACGAGAACTGCACAGAGTAGTCTAGATGAGGTCTGACCAGCGCCAAGTATAACTTTAATATTACTTCCGCACTTCTACTTTTAACACTCCTAGGAATTAATCCTAGTACCCTATATGCGCTGTTTCTGGCCTCTAGGCATTATTTTCCTAGTTCAGAGCTAACTATAACTCCTAAATCTTTCTCGTACCATGTACCTACCAGAGTTTCGTTGTTTAATGTGTACTGCCTGTGTGGGTTTCCTCTATCTACGCTAAGTACTTTGCATTTGTTGATATTAAATTGCATTTGCCATCTGTCCGTCCATTCATTCATCCTATCTAAATTTGTCTGCAAGGCGATGGCATCCGATTCTGACCTAATTAATCTACCTATCTTTTTGTCATCCGCAAATTTTCTAACATCACTACTAATTCCACATTCCAAGTCATTGATATATATTAGAAAAAACAATGGCCCTAATACTGCACCAATACCTAGAGGAATTGGTGCAACACCCTACTCGTATTCCTGACCGTCTTGGAGATACGCCCAACATTCTTGACTTTTTCCTAATCCTAATCCTTCTACTTATGCTGTTACCCTCTCTTTTCCGTTGGGCTTCTCCGATCCCATTCTCATATCTGTATCTTGTCCTATCGGTCCAATCCCTCCTCAGGATCCCCTTAAGCGGATGTACCTCTGGCGTTTTGCCTCTGCTAGTTGGGGGAACCTGAGAAGGTATTTTGCTGATTTTCATTGGAATGACTACTGCTTCCGTGACAGAGACTCCTCTCTGTGTGCTGAGCGCTTAACAGAGGTGATAGTGTCTGGCATGGAGGCGTACATTTCTATCTCTTTTTTTTTTTTTTTACCTAAACCTTCCAAACCTTGGTCTAACACAGCCTGTTCTCGTGCTATACATGATAGAGAGGTGGCCCACAAAAAGTACTTGAGCCTTCCATCACCAGAATCTCATGCACTTTATATTTCTACTCGGAACCATGTCATCTGTTCTCCAACTAGCTCCTTCATTAATAGAAAGTGTCAAAATCTTTTAAGATCCAACTCCCCCCATAACTTCTGACATCTAGCCAAAAATATCTCCAATAACTTTTCTTCTTCTTTCCCTCCTTTATTTCAACCAGATGGCACCACTGCTATAACAGCTCTAAAGCTGAACTCTTCGCTCAGACCTTTGCTAAAAACTACCGTGGACGATTCAGGGCTTGTTCCTCCCTCTCCTCCACCCTCTGACCACTTCATGTTACCTATTAAAATTCTTCACAATGATGTATTCCATGTCCTCGCTGGCCTAAACCCTCGGAAGACTTATGGACTGATGGGGTCCCTCCTATTGTTCTTCGAAACTGCGCCCCTAGTCAAACTGTTTTTCAACTCTGTCTGTCAACATCTACCTTTCCTTCTTCCTGGAAGTTTGCCTACATTCAGCCTGTTCTAATCCCTCAAACTACCGTCGTATTGGTTTAATTTCCTACCTATCTTAAGTTTTTGAATCTATCTTCAACAGGAAGATTCTTAAACATCTACCACTTCACAACCTTCTACCTGATCATCATTATAGGTTCCGTCAAAACTGTTCTATTGGTGATCTTCAAGCTTTCCTAACTGAGTCTTGGTCATCATCTTTTAGAGATTTTCGTGAAACTTTTGCTGTTGTCTTAGACATATCAAAAGCTTTTGATAGTCTGTCACAAAACTTTGATTTCCAGATTACCCTCCTATGGCTTCTGTCTTTTTATCTATAACTTCTCAAGTTTTCTCTCTGACCGT
The DNA here is from genome assembly GCF_035594125.1 of Scylla paramamosain. Lineage (NCBI taxonomy): Eukaryota > Metazoa > Arthropoda > Malacostraca > Decapoda > Portunidae > Scylla > Scylla paramamosain. Next base: position 18,400,229 of record NC_087159.1, read on the forward strand.
TGTATTGTTCCTGTGGTAGACGGTCACTTTTCTTCTCCTAAATCTATTAACAGTTGTGTTTCTCAGGGTTCTGTCCTGTCACTCACTCTCTTCCTTTTATTCATCAGTGATCTTCTAGACCAAACTTCTTGTTCTAACCACTACTACGCTGATGATACCAACCTGCACTTTTCCACGTCTTTTCATAGAAGTCCAACCCTTCAGAAAGTAAACAGTTCACGCAGTAAAGCCACAGAACGCATGACTTCTGATCTCTCTAAAATTTGTGATTGGGGCAGAAAGAAAATCTGGTCTTGAAAAACTTAATTTTTCCATCTATCAACTCGACACCACCTTCCATATACCTATCCCCTCTTCTTCAATGGCAGTCAACTGTCCCCCTCTTCTACACTGAACATCTTCGGTCTGTCCTTTTTCTTATAATCTAAAATGGAAACCACATTTCATCTCTATCCAAAACAGCTTCTATGAAGTTAGGTGTTCTGAGATATCTCCGCTGGTTTTTCTCACCCCGCCATCCGCTCCCGGCTGCTACTAACTCTGTATAATGGCCTTATCAGTCCATGTATGGAGTATACTTCACGCGTTTGGGGGTATTCCACTCATACCGCTCTTTTAGACAAGGTGGAATCAAAAGGTTTTCGTCTCATCAACTCCTCTCCTATGACTGTCTTCAGCCTCTTTCTCATCGCCGCAGTGTTGCATCTTTAGCTATCTTCTACCACTATTTTCATGCTAACTGCTCTTCTGATCTTGCTAACTTCATGCCTCCCATCCTCCCGTGGCCTCGCTGCATAAGACTTTCTTCTTCCTCTCACCCCTATTCTGTCCACCTCTCTAATGCAAGAGTTAACAGTATTCTCAGTCATTCATCCCTTTCTCTGGTAAACTCTGGAACCCCTTGCCTGCTTCTGTATTTCCACCTTCCTATGACTTGAACTCCTTCAAGGGGAGGGTTTCAAGACACTTATCTTTCAGTTTTTGACCACCGCTTCGGACCCTGTTCGGGCACCGGCATCTCAGTGGGTTTTTTTTTTTTTGTTAGATTTTTGTTGCCCTTGGCCGGTGTCCTTTTAACATAAAAAAAAAAAAAAAATCATGAATCACGATGTCTTGAGTACCTGACGGGAGTTGTGGTTGTTCGTTTTCGCCCGGGTTTTGGGACGGTCCTGTGTATTGCCATGTTTTTTTTCTTGTTTTAAGCATTTTTGTATGTATATTTGTAGGTCATATTATGAATATTTATTTTTGTGTGCCTTTTGTATATTACTTGGATGAGGCTTAACATATAGGGAAGTGAGGTGTTATCAAGTGGCCAGTAGTGACGTGGCCAGGGTTGTGTCGACACCAGGGGGTGTTGGTTGTGTGGGGTGCACCTGGATCCTGTGTTGGCTTTTGAAGGTATGTAAGCACTATAAATTTCTCTATTTGACTGTTATTATAATGTGTGTTGTTAGATGTGGGTATGGTTCTGGGAAAATGTGTGGATTGCCTCCATACGGTGCATATCTGTGCGGGATTTATGTGGTGACGTGGCTACGGTGCAGGGAGTAGGTAGTGGAATGCCGGCGACCCGACACATTGTGAATTACCAGGGGTTGTGCGGGGTGCACCAGGTTCCTGTGGTGTCCTTCCAAGCTGGGAAAGTTTAGGATGCATAGTGGGTGTCCACTGATGGGAGGTACCGAGTAAGTTTTATGAATGTCTTTGATGAAGTTCAGGGTCAATTATTTTCATTTTGTGTGATTCATGATAGCTATCTGTGACTTATAGTATGTTCCTTGAAATATTTTGTGTTCGTGTTTCGTTGTCAGCTGCTCATGATATGAGGTACATGTAAGTACCAGGTGGTTTGCTGGGAAAATTATTTCAACTGGCACTTGCAGGTTGAAACGCTTTTGGAATTAGAGTTCTGACGCCCTACCCGGTTTACCATTGATCATCCTACATCCATCTACACTGAACATCTTTGGTCTGGAAAGTTAACAACTCTCGCTAGAATAATCTGTGTGCAGTTAAGTTTCGTGAGTCGTCTCCTTCAGTGTTTGACACCCTCAGCTGCTAACTATATAGGGGTCCGCCCATGTATTATGGCGTGTGCTTCACATATGATGTGTTTCACTCATATATCTCTCTAAAAATATAAATAAATAAAATGAATAAATAAATAAAATGCTGGAATCAAAACCATTCCGTCTGATCAACTCTCCTCTATTTGAGTCTTCAATTTTTTACTTCTCTGAAAGCTGCATTTCTAGCTAGCTTCTATCGTGGTGTCGCTTCATAAGACATCCTACCTTCTCTCAGTTCTATTGTATCCACCTCCATAATGCAAGATTAAATGAGTATTCTTAATCTTTCATCCCTCTTCTTGGTGAACCAGAGGTTCTTAAACCTTATTGCTTAGTGGCGCACTAATGATGTTTTGGAATTTGACGGCGCACCAAGCTCTACATTCAGTGTAGTGTATACCTATCCATGAAAATTTCTTGGCGCTCTTGGAGAACAGTCGCGGTGCACGGTTTGAGAATCACTGTGGTTGGCTCTGGAATTCAATGCCTGAGTTAGAATGTTTTGAAAAAGGAGCTTTCAAGACACTTCTACAGGTAATTATGGACTTGCTTTTGAACTCTCATTGTCAGTATGGGTACCATCATGGCCGTTCGACTATTGATCCAGACCTTTTACTGAATCATAGGGGTTGCCTCTTTCAACGGTTTTGGTGAAACTTCTGCAGTTGCTGTAGACATACCAAAAGTTTCTGAAGGAGCCAAGAACAAAGTTTTAACTTCCAAATTAACTTCCTTCATTTTCTAACGTCTTTAACTTAATCTTTACTTTCCTTTCTGACCGTTCTATTGCTGTTGTGGTAGATTGTACTAGTTTGTAGGCTTTTAGTACGTGCTTGTGTAGGTATAGGCGGTGCCTAAGGTTGCAGGTAAACAACATGTAAAACTGGTGCCGTATATTAATATAAGTAAAACTGTACAAAGATAATGATGTAACTGCCAGGAGCCGAACGTCCGCCCAAGGAGGCAGGGCGGACGAGACTCGTGGTCGGACGGACTGCATGGCCGCGAGTTAGGTCACGGCTGGGAGCTCTTGTCGCCAAAGAGAGCCCACGCGGCCAGCGAGGTAAGGGGCTTGTGACCACATTAGTAGCTCACGCAGCTGGCAAAGGTAGATGAGCACAGTTATAGAAAAAGGCTGGCGAAAACGAGGGTTGACCTCACTCCACACGGTCGGCCGGGCAGTTAGAGGCGGCGCTACGTGGGAAATTGGAATGTAAGGCGTGAAAGGTGCAGCGTGTCCCCACACCAGCACATCTAGGCATGCCCTCATGCCTATAAAACATATGGAGTCACGGAAGGAAATTGTGACGCGCAATTTATATTATACGAGTATAGACGTGCTTATCTGTGTAAGACACGTAATGGATACACTATTGCCAATCGCAAGGCTCAGAATAATGACATCAGAATAGTGGGTACGCAATGGTGAATCACAAAGCTCATATGGCAATGACGTCAGAAGAGAGCACACAGTGGCTAATCACAAATTTCACACTGGCTGTGACGTCAGCACAGCAAATCATAGGGGAAGAAAACACTAGGACATCACTGCATGCCTAAAACAAGAGAATATGGCGTTCCTATGCCAAATAAATTGCAAAATAGCTCTGAACTGGAAACAATATAACGCTACACTAATAATGCACATGGCGACGATGCGAAGACTGACAGGTGAGAAATGCAATGTCTTGAAACTACGGGAGCAACAGCTTGAATCTGTCGAGATGCAGCATGGAAGCGAAGACTGACGGTTAAGTCCAAGGTCTTAAAGCGACAGGAACAGCAGCACTAAATTAATCGAGTTGCGTTGGTGACAACTTGAAAACGACAGGGATAGCGTCGGTGACGACTTGAATGGCCCGCGTGGAGCAAATACGGCCACAAAAGTGCTTGGATGTTTACGGATGCGTGTGAGGCCCACGTAGAGAAGGGACGGCCGCAAAAAGAACGCACTAAACAGTCTGTAGGCACTGTGGAGATACCGCTGGCAGCTAGGTAGCAGTTAACCTAGAGGCGATGAAGCTTCTAGTAGCTGGTGAACGAGCAAGGCACGTCAAGCAGGAGGACTTGAGTAGTAGGGGTGAAGCAGACCAAGAACGCTTGTAGAACGTCAAGTCGACTCCGTTCCACCGCGGCAACCATTTTGTATTATGTATGTGGTGGGTGGTGCCCAAGGATGCAGGTAAACAAGATGTAAAACTGATGCCATATAATAATGTAATAAAACTGTACAAAGTTAATGATGTAGCTGCCGATCGTCCGTCCACCGAGGCAGGGTGGACGAGACTTGTGGCGATCTGGGGAGGCTACCGCATAGCCGCGAGTCAGTTCACGGCTAGGAGCTCTTATCGCCAACGAGAGCTCACGCGGTCAGCAAGGTAAGTGGATCGTGACCTCACTAGCAGCTTACGCGGCCGGCAGTAGATGAGCATAGCTGTAGACAAAGACTGGCGGAGACGAAGGTTGACCTCACTCCACTCGGTCGCCGGACGGTCAGAAACGGCGTCAGGCCCCGGGGGAAATGCACGCCACGTGGAAAATTGGAATGTGGAGCGTGAAAGGTGCGGCGTGTGCCCACACCAGCACAAGATGATTAATGTTATTCTTTTTCCCAAATCTATTAACGGTGGTGTTCCTTAGCTTTCTGTCTCACCCAGCCGTGTTCTGTTTTCATCAACGGTCTTATAAATCAAACTCATTGCTCTATCCGGTCATAGGATACCACTCTGCACTTTTCTGCTTCTTTTCTTAGATGTCGAACTCTCATGGAATAAAAAAAAAAAAAAAATCACAGGCAAGCCATATATATATATATATATATATATATATATATATATATATATATATATATATATATATATATATATATATATATATATATATATATATAAAACTACACTAATAACGCACATGGCGACGATGCGATGAGCCAATTGATATATATATATATATATATATATATACATATATATATATATATATATATATATATATATACGAGTATATATATATATATATATATATATATATATATATATATATATATATATATATATATATATATATCAATTGAAGATTTTTTCATTGACCAGAACTGATTGCTCTGCACGAAAAAAAAAAAAAAAAATCGAATTTTGTACCATTTTGGTCGACTTAAAAGACACTCTTGGACTAAACCAAACTGACCAACACATTTTTCATCTATCTCCGCTAAATATGGAAAATTATTCTACTACCTCACTTCATAAGTGGATCATATCCTATCCCACTTCCGTCCGTTCCGTATCCCACTTCAATTCGTGTTGACTTAAATGCTTTCATCTTCCTTCACTGACTAGCCTTTAGAACCTGGTGAACTAGTATTTAAATTTGCTATCCTCTGTGATCTAGGAAATCTAGTTACTACTACCTGCATACCTGACCGTATTGGAGAAGCGCCTTACATTTTTAATTTTGTAATGCTCCTCATTTTCCCATGGTCACGGTAGCATTCTGCACCTTTCCACGTCATTTCCTGAGTGTCTAGCCCTTCAGGAAACGAACAATTCAACGCCTCAAAAAAAAAAAAATTTCTTCCATCTATCGACGCGAAATAATCTTACAAATATATATATCCTCTTCTTCAGTGACATACATGGTATCTCCCTCTTTTACGCTGAACTTCCTCGGTCCGACCTTTGCTAATAATATGATCTAAAAATTTACATCTAAAACAGCTTATGAATTTAGGCATTCTGAGCCATCTCTGTCACCTTTCTTTCATTTATCTTTTTTCTCTCTCCATCCTTTTTCTCCACAGCTGCTAACACTGTACAAGGGCTTTATCCGTACTCCAATGGAGTACACTTTATATATATATATATATATATATATATATATATATATATATATATATATATATATATATATATATATATATATATATATATATATATATATATATATATATATGAAGGGATTCCATTCGCATGGCACCCTTAAACAGGATTGAATCAGAAGTTTTTCGGGTCTTAAACTCTTCCCTACCGTCTTCTGCCTTACACTCTTCACCAAATGTTGTATCTCGTGATATCTTTTACCATAACGAGTATTTCAATGTTAACTCTTCTGATCTTTCTAACCAAATGTCTCCTATCCTGCCGCGGCCCCGCTGGTGAAGACTTCTTTCACCCGTATTATGTCCGTAAACTGGTAAACTGGAACTCATTTCTTCTTCTAAATCTGTTCCTGTCCATGACTTAATCTGTCAAGAAAGAGATTTTGACATATCTTCGAATAGTTTTTGACCCTAGTATGAACTGTTATCATTAGGGACTGGTGTTTGCAGTAGGCCTGTTTTTCACCTATGTTGTCCTTGGCAAGATTCCTTTACACACACGCGCGCGCGCGCGCGCGAATGTTTAACATATTTGTTAAGAAATGCATTTGTTTTTAACATGCAGATATCTATCAAAAATATCAATTATACTGTTTAATTAGTATAGGCATATAATTTTTTGATCAGTCTGGAGTGAGTAATTCGACGAGGAAGGAAAGGCAACGAGGTAACGGACAGACTTGCAAAATAAGATGGGAAGAGGAAAACCAGCCACAGGTAGCAAATACTTTAGATCACTGGAAAGCTCCCTTAGTCAAGTGTTTTAATTAGTAAAATTCTTGAGCAGGTGAACGCGAGGTCAGGGAGGGAGAAGGCAAGAATGTTAGGTTCATTCTGCGCCGCTTCTTCAGCCGTACCCCTTTCAGTTGTGAGTTTTAATTAAATTCTTAAAAGTAGTACCTAAGCTTATCTTTTATGTACGAAAAATGCACATGAATATGATGGCACTACAAACTCCCAAGTAATGTTTTTTATATTTGTGATGGAAATATGGCAGAAAATTATTATACCATGATGATGCAGATAATGGCGATATGGCGATCAAGACGATGAATGTGATGAGAAGAGGAAGGTGAAAAATGATGAAAAGAAAAAAAAAAAAAGGGAGAACGAATACGTAAAGAAAATCTTAATGTACCTATATGTAAAACTGCTTACATATCACTTCCTCTCTCTCTCTCTCTCTCTCTCTCTCTCTCTCTCTCTCTCTCTCTCTCTCTCTCTCTCTCTCTCTCTCTCTCTCTCTCTCTCTCTCTCTCTCTCTCTCTCTCTATATATATATATATACATACATGTACTAATCACTGTGTAGATATTTCGTATTGTATAAAGTTTTCTTTCAAACCTTAACAAGAGAGAAAGCATTGTTTTAGCCTCCCATTGGCGGCCAACTTTTTCTTGTAAACATTTCTATCTTATCTCGCCATCTACTGCCTGCCTCCTACTTACTGTCTCTTTGGGTGCAGTTAGCCAGCGTTATGTTCCATTTATTATCTGCTTTTGCCGCACCCACATTCATTTTTGCCCTTTCTTTATCTCCAAGGTGTTTTCAGTTGGTTACTATTATTATTAGTTACCTTAAAAAAGTGACATTCAATTTGTTTCGATTGTTTCGTGCTAAGAATATTTTCTGATTTATTTTATTACTATTAATTGCTTATTGTCACGGCGTTCAAGGGTGTATGCTTTATATTTTATGAATAATATTTTTATTTCATATTTTATTATTAATCGTAACAAGTGACATCCAGTCTTTGAACAATCTTCTCACAACTTCACATTTTGTCTTCATATTTTTACGCATTAGGTTCAATCTCTGAACATCCTTGCACCTTGTTGAATAGAGATAAAATTGACTGAATTTCAGACCTTATCTTTTGAAGTTAGATGGTTTCAAACACGTATGTTTTCACGTAATTTGTATTCAGTGTAAAAAAAAAAAAGTATATTAATAAAAAAAAAAGATCACAAACATTCCAACCCCACATTTCTTTACGTAATTAATATTCAGTAACAAAGAAGCATCTTGTACATAATTTCTTTATCTCAAGATAACGTGAATATCTGCTCTCACACCACACAACTACGTCACACACTTTTAAGCTCTTCTAACATATAATAACTCAATGAGCTGGACCATCTCACTCTCAGCCTGCCTTTGATCTGGTTCCTCGAAGATCTCTTTGTTTCTTGCTGTTTCTCTGTCAATCTGCATTTTCATATGACTAATCCTCATAGAGAGATGATGTGTCGAGATGTGTTTGGCATCTGTTCTTTGTTGGGACAGTGTGTATTAATTGCCTGGTATCCTGTGGTACCTTGTTCGGTTCTCATCTTGAACTTCTAAAGTGAAGTGCTACAAATTTAACTTGTCGCTGATTAACACCATTTCCTTTTATATATATATATATATATATATATATATATATATATATATATATATATATATATATATATATATATATATATATATATATATATATATATATATATATATATATATATATATATATGTATATTTTTTTTTTTTTTTTTTTTAGTTATCTTGATTAATTTTCACCCCTTTTTACCCCTTCAATTACCTGGTATCCTGTGGTACCTTGTTCGGTTCTCATCTTGAACTTGTAAAAGTGAAGTGCTACATATTTAACTTCTCGCTGATTAACACCATTTCCTTTTATATATATATATATATATATATATATATATATATATATATATATATATATATATATATATATATATATATATATATATATATATATATATATATATATATATTTTCATTTTTAGTTATCTTTATTCATTTCTATCCCTTCTTTATTATTACCCCTATAACTACTTAAACACACCATTTTAGTTGTTTGAATAATTTGTACTGGCGCCATGACTGTAATATTGCGGCGCCTTCCTTTTTCTTTTCATCAATCAATCAATCAATTAGTTCTACTTTTAAACAAATGCCTGGGTACTCTTTCGCGTTTATTTGTCCTTCTTCCTTTTCTCATCTGCTTGGTAAATTATTTAATATAAGCTCGCTTCTTTACTAGGTCATTACTTTTTTGCTTATATTTTTCCCCTTTATGGCTCGCTTCTTCCTTTCCTGTTTTTACCACACGCCTCCTTTCGTAACAGCGCGCTTCCATGCTAGTTGAAATATGTAATAAGGGCTAGCCACTGCGAAAGATACTTTCGTCCGTAAAGGGGGGTCAGGGAGGATGGGGGTGTGGGTTTGAAAGGACCACTTATTGGTGTTGGATTCACGGAAACCGTATGTTCAGTATGCATACATGACCCTTGTAGGCAGCTGTATCCACAGCCAGTCGTAGGAATCCGGATTCAGTGGATATGGTGTTTTATAATGGTTTACAGATTATCTATATACTTGCAGTCAGTCTAGCACTGCTTGGAAGGCAAACATTAACTGAATTTACTTAGCAAACAAAAGAAAAAGAAAAAAAGAACAGTTTAGAGACAGTGCTTCTTGAGAAAACAATATAAAAATGATGATAGTATGTATATAAGTTGATTCTTCTTTTTCTTTTATGAGTAGTATTAATATTATTTATCATTTAATTGTTTATTCATTTAGACGCTTCTCGTCTTTCTTTTTGTTTGTGGGGCTCTGTGGCGTCTTCTCGAGCGCTTTCTACTAGGTCGCAGCTTGTCTTGAGCCCGGAGTGTAATGGCTGTGCGCTCCTCTGTATTCCGGTTTATTGAATATACTCCAATCCTTTTATTTCGTGTTTCACTCTAATCCTGGGAACACTTGGACACCTTGACAATAATAATACATAGGTCCCAGTACAAAAAATTCAGTTTAGAGAGAGACAGCTTTTGTTGAGACAACAATTGGTGCGTTCGCTATGGTCTGGAATAACCGCCAGGTTCAGCAACCTACGTGATTTTACACATAAAACGGGATCAGGTGAAAAAAAATCTTTACGTTATTTGTGTGTTATCAAACCAACTAATAAAATATTAGGAAAATCAATCAAATAACAAGAAATGTGGCAAAACGAACTAAATACTACGCACATTATCTCGGGTTTGCGATGTATCTTCACGTTTACATGAATGTTATTTTTCTCTCTACATAAGTTAACTTTATCCATTTAAGTTATGATTAACATAAAACTATAAATTCTGGCACATATTAAAGAAACAATAATGTTTTGATGCCAAATCTTAGCAAAACACTGGTGAAGATTGTTGGTTTACATCGTGTCTCCCAAAATTTTCCCAGAGTTGCTGTTTGTATGTTTACATCGTGTCTCCTAATGCATTACTTGAGTTGCTACTTTCTTATTTGGAAATACGACCCATCCTTTCACAACCTGGTTCTTCTTTTGTGAGATGTTCGTGCAATCAACCACATGTATAGACCTGGGTTTGACGATAGCACTATTTCGGCCGTCACAATAACCTGGAAGCACAAATAATACTTGCTCGGCTCTTTTTGGGATTTGCCAGATAAATCATTGTACAAACCAGTGATAAAATGTTTCAAACTATTATGTAGTAGGAGACCATAAATAAATTTGGAAAAACTGAATCTTTAGTTGCGAGAATATAGCCTATAATAACTGCTCTGTACAGTGTGCATCATCAGATCTCGTGGATGCTGCTAGTATGAACAATTAAGATTAATGTTTTGTAGCTTATAGGTACCCCACAGTACATCAAGATGCATCACGAGAAGCGGTTTTAGAATGTGCATTTCCAGAGAACTGTGGGATGGTTAACCGACCTCTACACTAAAACAGTCGACGATCACCGGTAACTCGGTAGCAAATAGCGAATGCCCCAATTAACAACATTTGTTATAATTGAAATATAATGGTATAATAATAATAATAATAATAATAATAATAATAATAATAATAATAATAATAATAATAATAATAATAATAATAACGATAATAGAAAAAAATAATAATTATAATAATAATCATAATAATAATTAGTAGTAGTAGTAGTAGTAGTATTAAAAAGCAAATATATCAAACACAGAAACGCTAATAGTAGTAATACTAGTAGTAATAGTAGTAGTAGTAGTAGTAGTAGTAGTACCATAGTCTCGGCTGATAATCTCTCAATCACACCCCCACTCACCTCTTGGTAGTTTGAAATGCGCGTGCTGGAACAGACTGTATTTTGAGGGCATTATAATTCGCTAAATTGACAATACTTTGGGATCATCATGCCAAGACCAGGCAGAGGAGGATATTAGCAAGGCGTAGGAGGTAGGAGACATCAGCATGGATCCCGTGTTATTCAGTATTGGCGATAAGAATCTCGACGAATCACCATCTGCAAGGCTCGCGCGCAATGATACCAGACACAACATCAGGACACAAACAAGCCTCCCTCTTTTCTTCCTAGCAACGACAACCCAAACAGGCAGACATATTCTCCAACCCAGCCCAGCTGCTAGTGCAACTCCGCCCACGCAGACGAGGTGAGTAGAAACAACCAACCACGTGCAGGTAGCATCAAGCTGGCAACCAGCAGGGGAGTGACGCCTCAAGCCCGCTGCATTTTTTTTTTTTTTTTATGTTGGAGGGACAGCAGCTAAGGGCAAAAAGAATCCAATAAAAAAAAAGAAAAAAAAGCCCACTCAGATGTCAGACCCCGAATAGGGTCTGAAGCGGTAGTCAAGAATTGAAGGATAACTGTCTTGAAACCTCCCTCTTGAAGGAGTTCAAGTCATAGGAAGGTGGAAATACATAAACAGGCAGGGAGTTCCAGAGTTTACCAGAGAAAGGGATGAATGACTGAGAATACTGGTTAACTCTAGTATGAGAGAGGTGGACATAATAGGGGTGAGAGAAAGGAGAAAGTCTTGTACAGCGAGGCCGTGGAAGGACGGGAGTCATGCAGTTACCAAGATCACAAGAGCAGTTAGCATGAAAATAGCGGTAGAAGATAGCAAGAGATTTTTGCGGCGATGAGAAAGAGGCTGAAGAGAGTCAGTTAGAGGAGATGAGTTGATGAGACGAAAAGCTTTTGATTCCAACCTGTTTAAAGGAGCGATACGAGTGGAACCCCCAAACATGTGAAGCATACTCCATAAATGGACGGATAATGCCCTTGCACAGAGTTAGTAGCTGGGAAGGTTGAAACAACTGGCGGAGACGTCTTAGAACGCCTAACTTCACTGAAACTGTTTTAGCTAGAGATAAGATGTGAAGTTTCCAGTTTAGATTATAACAAAAGGACAGACCGAGAATGTTCAATGTAGAAAAGGGGAAGAGTTAAGTGCCGCTGAAGAAGAGGGGATTGTTGTCTGGAAGGTTGTGTCGAGTTGATAGATGGAGGAATTGAGTTTTTGAGGCATTGAACAATACCAAGTTTGCTCTGCCTGTCACGATCCCGGTTATCTTTCCAAGAAAGAGGACGTTACACTGATCCCGGAAAGTTTTAAAGGTCTGGATTTTTAAAGGCCTCGAATACCTACCCGATCTATCCAAAATCTCCAGCTATTAAACCCTCTCACCCAATTCTTACCTTGGCACAGCACATCAGAAATCACCTCAATACCAGATTAATGTTGCGGTAGAAAACAAAACTATTCTATATAATAACAGGTTATATTAATAATAATGATAGCTCACAAACAAATTGAGGTAGTACACATTAAAGGCAATATATTTCTACCATAGACCAACACAGAATAATTCCCACACTCAATCACATTAAATTCCCCCTTTTTCTCAGGGTCTTATATCGCCTCCTTTATTGATCAGAGGTTAAACATTCCCGTCACTTCACAAAGCACTATAACTATTTTATACTTTCATAGGACGCTGAAATATTTTCCCCAGCTGCGAGAATTTCCTCAGACGCCGTCATTGCGTCACCATATAACAATTCCCGTATTTTATCTACTCAAACCTCACAAGACATTACCATTATCACCATAGCTCACCTATAACACCATAACACCATCCCAAATGACACTAATAACACCACAACACCACCCTCAAAGACACCAGTGACGCCACAATACCACTGCAACGCCCGACCACAAGATGGCTGACTCACACCTGACGCTTCCCCTCAGCGTTACATAACCAACACCACTCACCAACCAAATTTCAGCGGACAAGACCTCTTGGTACCACAAAAGACTCACCAACGTGATCTTGGATATCAAGGTTATACCGCCATATCACTAATACCTCCACACACACACCCACCATCACTACTCCACACCCGAATTTATTCCTTGAGAACGGCACCCTTTCAATTCCCTCAGGACCTGTAGACCTACCTCAAGAATTTTGCTGACTTGATGCAAACCTTAAACGCGTATCGCCTCTCGCCTCAACACATTCCATCTCAAATACACCTCTTCCCTTACTTATACATACATATGAACAACTTAAATTATGAAGAGAATAATATTAAATTTAGATAAATGAATAAATAAACCTTATACTAACTTATAAATAACAATAAACACATGTTCAGAAGGACCTTGACCTCACACGGGCAGGACGTGTGACCTTAGGCGCTCTCGAGCAGCCTTGGCCAGCTTGTTGGCCTTCCCCGCCCCCTAGTGATAGTGACCTCAGTTTTTTTTTTTTTTCTGTTTTCAACTTTTAGCTTTTAGTTTTAGGCTCGACCTGGTGGGATTGTTGTTTTTGTGAACAGTTGTAGCGAGTGCGTGTCGATACATAAAGAAAAATGTGTGCTTCAGTGCAAACGTACGAACGCAACTACCTCCTGCGTCGTAGGTGAGGATCCGGGTACCCGCCGCCCAACGTGATACAGTGCCTAAGTCCTTGAAACTATTTCGGAACCGAGGATCGAGAGGAGGCAAAAATGTGGTGCGTCCCATCAAGGTAGTAACCTCCAGTGCCAGAGAAGACCGCAGGGTGGAGAAGATGGAATACAAACACTTTGAAGTGCCACGTGTGTGGTATAGTCTTCCCTCCCTCTTATTTAATGCGACGTCTCTGGCCAACAAGATGGACGAGTTGATTGTGACGGTGAGATCTACTTGTGCGGACATTGTGGCGGTTACTGAGGCGTGGCAGATAGTTCCTGAGGTGTGCACGATGCAGGACTACCAGCTCTACCATCACCTCAGGTCAGGACGCATGGGGGGGGAGTGGCCGTTTTCTGCCGCTCTGCCCTCAGCGCCTCACACCTTCCTGTCGATATTCCTGCCGGTGTGGAGGCCCTGTGGGTGAGAGTCACGCCCCCCTCCCATCCCAGCAACACGGCCTCCATCATCGTTTGCGTCGTGTACCACCCCCCACGAGCCGCCACAGCATAATTACTCACCGCTCACATCATCAACACTGCTGATGCCCTGAGGGTGAGGTATCCTGCTGCCAAGCTGGTCATCTTTGCGGACTTTAACAGATTAGATATCAACGATATCCTACACCAGCTGCACCTCACCTAGGTCGTGGACTTCCCCACCCACCAGCAAGCCATCCTCAACCTTATACTGACAGACCTGGGCTAGCAGTACTCGCCCCCAAGCCGTTGCCTCCCATGGGACGGAGCACCCACCTCTCCATACTGTGGACAGCCACACCCACCACCTCGACCCCCGGGTCAGCTGTCACCAGGACCCACCGCCCCATGCCTGACTCAGGCATGAGGGAGTTTGGGCAGTGGGTGACACAACACCCATGGACCGAGGTGCTGGATGTGGAGGAGGTCCACTTAAAATGGCAAAATTACGTCGCCACCACCACAGAAGCCTTCCACCGCTACTTCCCAGCCAAGAGCGTCACAACGCACCCGTCTGATGCTCCCTGGATGACACCCCGCATTAAAAGACTCATGCGTCAGCGGACCTGGGCGTTCCACTCCTGCCTGGTCCTATACAGGAAACTAAGAAACAGAGTAATCAGGGAGATTAAGAATGCAAAGGCAAGCTATTACCCAGACAATATACACCACCTCAAGCTGACCAACAACAGACAGTGGTACGCTAAGATCAAAGCTTTGTGTGGCCTACAAAAGCACACTTCATCTCTTCCTTGCACCTCACACCTGCCTGCTAATCTCGCGGCTCAGGAGATGAACGATCACTTTGCTGCTATCTGTCAAACCTCTCCTCCCCTCCACAGCACTCCGCTTCCTGCCTATCTTCCCGCTTCCTCCCATCCTCCCAGTGTCCAGGCAGTGGATGTTTTTAAGAGAATACTCAAATTCAAACCAAGATCCACCACACCCAGTGACCTTCCTATAAAAATTTACAAGGAATTTGCTGTAGAGCTAGCAACACCGCTATGCTCCATATAAACGCCTCACTCTCCCAACACTCTTGCCCCGCGGACTGGAAGACATCTTACGTCACCCCCATCCCCAAAACTTCCAGTTCACAGTCACTCAATGACCTCAGGCCAGTCTCTATCACCCACATCCCTAGCCTTATTTGTGAAGATTTTTTATATGACTGGGCCTACACCAAAATTTGTAATACCGTGGATATCAGACAATTTGAAAATATTAAAGCCACCTCCACCTCCCATTACCTGACCAGCTTCCTTGAATTCATCCACAGCCACCTGGACAAGCGAAACACCTCTCTAGCTGTTGCTTTTGTGGACTTCAAAAAAGCCTTTGATCTTGTTGATCACACTGTTGTCATCAGCAAGGCAGTAAGTCTGGGTCTCCCTCCTAACCTGATAGCGTGGCTAACCGACTTCCTCACAGGGAGGCGTCAGGCCGTTCGCTATCAGGGCTCTGTCTCTAATTTCCAACAACTGACATGTGGGGTCCCCTAGGAGACCAAGATAGGTCCTCTATGCTTCCTCCTCCTCATTAACGACGCCCTCACTGACATCCCCCATCGCTGGAAGTATGTGGACGACTGCACCGTGGGCGTCCCAGTTTCCACCAAGAACCCGGACTACTCGCCACTGCAAGCAATTCTGGAGCGACTGCAGACGTGGACGGAGGAGAGCAGGATGACCATCAACCACAGCAAAACTGTGGTGATGCATTTCTGTACCTCCTCTGTACCAGTGCCCCCTCCCCAGGTCACAGTGGGCCCTCACCCCCTCCAGGTGGTTCAATGTGCCAAGCTTCTTGGAGTCACGGTGGACGACCAGCTGACCTGGAAGCAGCATGTCGCCAGCACCGTAAGATGAGCTACCTACATGCTGTGCAGACTCAGGTCGCTGGGGACGCCGACAGATGAGTTAAGGGGGGTGTACCTCACCTTTATCCTCCCCAAACTCATGTACGCCTCCGCAGGGTGGTCCTCCTCCCTCACACACACTCAACAGCTACAGCTAGAGAGTGTGCAGAAAAGGGCGTGCAGGGTCATCCTTGGCCCTGCATACACCACCTACGAAGAAGCCCTGACCACCCTGAGTCTGTCCAGACTATCTGGAGAAGTTCTGGAGAAGCTCTGGAGAAGTTTGGAAGGGGACTACTGCATCATCCACGTCTCAGAAACATGCTGCCGCCTGACGCGCCTCGCCCGATCCGTGCCACTAGACACCACAACAAGATAACGCCCCTAAAGGCGCCGCGCATGGACCGGTACAGACTCAGTGCGATTCCCACCATGGTGCGAGCCATCAATCATTAGTATTTCCCTCCTAGATTAGACTTACCTTTAGGATTAATGTTAAGTTTTTCCCACCCCCTATGTACATTTTCAGTTTGTTAACTGTCTAGATAATAAACCGCTTATTATTATTATCATTATTATTATTATTAAATGGAACACGGGGGACACTAAGAAAACGTGTTCCTTTTCAGGGTCAACTCGGCCAATAACATGACATGCCCCAATCATAAATTTTAGAGATCAGAAGTCAGGCGTTCTGTGGCTTTCCTTCATGAACTGTTTACTTCCTGAAGGGTAGCACATCTACAAAAAGACGTAGAAAAGTGCAGGGTGGTATCATCAGTGTAGGAGTGGTTTAGAAGATCATTGATAAATAATAGGAAGAGAGTGGATAAAAGGACAGAACCCTGAGGAACACCACTGTTAATAGATTTAGAAGAACAGTGACCGTCTACGACAGCAGTAATAGAACGGTCAGAGAGAAAACTTGAGATGAAGTTACAGAGAGAAGAATAGAAGCTGTAGGTGGGTAGTTTGGACATCAAAATCAAAGCTTAGTGCCAGACCCTATGAAAAGCTTTTGATATGTCTAAGGTAACAACAAAAGTTTTACCAAATCTCTAAAAGAGGATGACCAAGACTCAGTAAGAAAAGTCTGAAGATCACCAGTAGAGTGGCGTTGACGGAAGCTATACTGGCGATCAGATGGAAGGATGTGAAGTGATAGATAGATGTTTAAAAACCTTCTTGTTGAGGATAGATGAAAAAAAACTTTAGATTTTTAGATAAAGCAATAGAACGGTAGTTTGAGGGATTAGAACGGTCACCCTTTTTAGGAATAGGCTGAATGTAGGCAAACTTCCAGTAAGAAGGAAAGGTAAATGTTGACAGACAAAATTGAAAGAGTTTGACTAGGCAAGGTGCAAACACGGAGGCACAGTTTCGGAGAACAATAGGAGGTACCCCATCAGGTCCATAAGCCTTCCGAGGGTTTAGGCCAGCAAGGGCATGGAAAACGTCATTGCGATGAGTTTTAATAGGTTGCATGAAGTAAGCAGGAAATGGAGAAAAGGGAGGAACAAGTGCTGAATCGTCAAAGGTAGAGTTTTTAACAGAGGTTTGAGTGAAGAGTTCAGCCTTAGAGACAGATGCGATAGTCGTGGTGCCATCTGGTTGAAATAAAGGAGGGAAAGAAGAAGCAAAATTTTGGAAATGTTTTTGGCTAGGTGCCAGAAGTCACGGGGGGAGGTAGATCTTGAAAGATTTTGACACTTTCTATTAATGGAGTTTTTTGGCTAGTTGGGGAACAGACTTGATATGGTTCCGGGCAGAAATATAAAGTGCATGAGATTCTGCTGATGGAAGACTCAAGTAGCTTTCGTGGGCCACCTGTTTATCATGTATAGCATGAGAAGAGGCTGTGTTAAACCGAGGTTTGGAAGGTTTAGTTATAGGAAAAGAGTGAGAAACGACGGGTCTCTGACACGGAAGCAGTTGTCATTCTAAGGAAAATCTGCAAAAAAAACCTCCCCAGGTCCCCCAACTATCAGAGGCAAAACTCCAGAGGCACCTCCGCTTAGGGGGATCCTGTGGAGGGAATGGAGCGATAGGACAAGATACAGATATGAAATTGTGATCGGAGAAGCCCAACGGAGAAGAGAGGGTGACAGCATAAGCAGAAGGATTAGAGTTTAGGAAAAGGTCCACTATGTTGGGAGTATCTCCAAAACGGTCAGCAATATGAGTAGGGTGTTGCACCAATTGCTCTAGGTCTTGGAGGATAGCAAAATTCAAGGCTAGTTCACCATGATGGTCAGTGAAGGGAGAGGAAAGTCAAAGCAGGTGGTGAACATTGAAGTCTCCAAGAATGGAGACCTCCACAAAAGGGAAGAGATAATATGTGCTTCACTTTGGAAGTTAAATAGTCAAAGAATTTCTTATAGTCAGAGGAGTTAAGTGTGAGATATACAACACATAAATTTAGTTTGAGGGTGATTCTGTAGTCGCAGCCAGATGGTAGAAAACTCGGAAGATTCAAGAGCGTGGGTACGAGAGCAGGTCATGTCATTGCATAAATACAACATTCAGCTTTGGTTTGAAAATGAGGATAGAGGAAATAGGACGTCAAGGACCGCCCTCTAGGGACTGCCAGGTGTGCCCAAGTACGCCCATGGACTTGAAGGGACGCCGGGCTGGTTGCCTCCTCCACACTCACCACCAGTGGCCACTCACCCTAGACCGTGGATTTGCCTGAGGGGACGCTGTCGGTTTGCTCACCCACTTCCACTGTTACCGATCAGATAAGCACGAACGGGATACTACCATAGAGTTCCTTAGAGCTGTTAGCCAGGTGGCCTCATCTGGTAATTAACCAGTGTGGGAAGAAATAGGTAGGGATATTCATCTGCCTGACCAACATTAAGACTTGTATCTTGTGAGCAGTTAAAAGTAAAGGTATTTATTTATTTTCTCTTTTCTTTCAAAACCAGTAATTCGTTTTCTTTCCTTTTTGGCCTATTCACTTTTTTTTCTCTCAAGATATGTGACCAGAAGTCGGCACCATAAAAACACTCGCAGAGAGAAATATACAAATGAAACGATGTCATCATGTTGTTGTGATCATGTAATGATACTGTCGTGACGGTCGTCATGATGTTATGACAAAATCTGTCACAATAATATCATGAGGGACTTATGACGCCAACGACTGGGTCATGACAGAGATACTTATGTCACGAAATCGTCATAATAACGTAACAGCAAAACTACATTTAGTACAAAAATTTATCGAGTTCCACGAGTTTTTAAGATCACCGTTAAAGCTCCGTGTACACAGTCACGACTGCGTTACTAATAGGAGGTGAAGTGATATTATGATGTATAATCGTGGTATAGTGTCACAATTGTTGACAGTCGTAGGGTACTGTTAGACCATCACGAGAATTTAACAATGACCTTAAAAATTCGTGGAGCTCGAACTATTTTTCTCCCAATTTAGCTTTACCGTTAGGTTACATGACGTTTTCTTGACAAGTGCCTGCCTACCATGATGCAATCGTTGCCATCGTAAGTCCATGATGTTATCGTAACCGAAATTCCGTCACGATATTATAATGACTGTCACAGCAGCATTATGACATTGGAATGTCATAATGCGTTAAATTATTCATGATTCTTTAAATGTGTGCCACGACATTGTGCCACCATAATCTCTTTTCTGTGTCGCGAGAATTTGGGTGAGACTTTTATTTCTGTATATAATATTGTTACCGCTTGCGGAAGAGGGGGGGGGAAGTGAAGAAGTAAAGCTGAAGGGGAAGAAGTGAAGAAGTGAAGATGAGAAGGTAGAGAAGAAGGTGGGAGAGTGAGTCGTGGAAATGACGATGTTTACACTGAAAGATACTGACCTATCGGATAGGGCCATAATGAACCCATGCGATGGTCGGGTGTTGTGGTGCTCGCGACACTCCTAACGGCAGAATAGTGATTGCCACCACCACACCCAGATCTACGTTCTACACCCTTCGCCCACGCTCATTCACAAAGCCCCCAATATGTAAGTGCACAATAGATGGTGCAGTAGATAGGACGTAATGACATTTGTAATGAATAGCTGAAACTGATGATACAGACGTGAAGGTACAACAAAACAATGTTTAAGGTGTTAAGCGTTTTATATGATTACAGGCTTGACCGGACTCAGAATAAACTGTACCTTGTGCAGCGCTGGGATTAATTACAACGAGCGGCGCCATCAGGCCACCACAGTCAAGTGTAAAGGCTTTGGAAGCCCTCTACAGACGGCCACTCCCCAATCCCCCTTCTTTCAGGAGACGCCAGGAGGAGTCTCTACGTATGAAAGGAGGCTACGGGAGTACCTTGTTGCATCGAAAGAAAGGTAGGACAAAGTGAACGTTAATAAACTAGTGCAGAGGCGACTCTCTCCTGTCATATCTGCGGTACAGGGTATGTACCCGTCCGTGCGTGTGTGTGTGTGTGTGCGCGTATGTGATGTGGCGTGGAAGAATCAAACAGACAACACGGATGAAGCTGCCGAGCTGGTCACCAAGAGACAACACGTGTGAATCCGCCGCGCTGCCCATAAAAAGACAACACGGGTGAAGCTGCCACGCTGCCCACCAACAGACAACACAGGTGAAGCGGTCGCGCTTCTCACTGAACAAACGACATGGGTGAAGCTGCCGTGCTCCCCACCAAACAGACGATATACGGGTGAAGCTGCCGCGTTGCTCACCAAACAGACAATACGGGTGAAGCTGCCGCGCTACCCACCAAACAGACGACGCAGGTGAGGCTGCCGCGCTATCCACCAAGCAGGCAATACGAGTACAGGTGAAGCTGCCACGCAGCCCACTTGGATAAATCAAACAGACCCACCAACTGAGCAATAGATGTCACAGATACAGGCGTGTCGATGACACGACAACCTCTGGATGAGACTACTGAGATAACCACTGACGCAGATAACCAAAGTGCACGAACACTAAATGCATAAAATGCTCGTTGTGATGAAACAAATAGTGACTCGGGCAACCAAAGTATGCAAGAACAAATAAACCATCTGTGATCAATTGTGACTGTTTTGATGGAACGAGTGGAACACATTGTAAAAGCAGGACAGCGACAGACCACAGCAACCCAGAGCCTTAGACGAATCCGGCCACCACCATCATGTGAAAGGGAGGACGATGAGGTCGCCATCCAGGCAACAGATTTAACGACCGGTACAGTGAACAATATGGAGGAGCGGACAAGTGTATCGACGTCTTTATCCACGGGATCGGCTTGGAGGTGGTCAGGGGATTTGCCAAGCTGTAGCACCAAACCTTCATACGAACTCAACCCAGAGAAACGACCTTTGTTATATCCACTCAGACAAGAAGAGCAAGGTACCACCTCATGAGTAAAGGACTCTGCATCAGACCGTGTGAGCAATGTAGCGGAACAGCTGGGCCTTCATGGGAGCTCTCTCCATTCGACGCCAACGCCAACTGACCACTGGATGAAGCAACTAGTGCACACCATGACGCAACCCAGACCACCTCTGTCTATGTTCACCGGGACAGATCCGGGGGAATATAAAATGTTTCTCTGTGAATTTCACCGGTATCTCACGGGCAATGCAGTGGCAGAATCAGCGAAGCTACGCCTTCTCATTCGGGAGTGCACAGGAGACCTGAAGATGAACCTGATGAGCTTTATGAAGCTTGACCCGGAGGTAGGATATGTGAAGGCAAAGAAGATGCTAGATGAACGGCTTGGAGATTCGATTAGTCAGGTCGATTACCATTCTCATGCACGGACCAAAACTGCATGGAGAGCACATTAAACCGCTAAAGTCCTTAACGGATAGAATATGGGACTGCATGACAGAGATGGAAACACAGGAAGGCTGCACCATGGTGGACAATTTCATGGTGGTTTCTTTTATCGCTAAGCGCTTACCTGTTCGCCTGGTGGATAAATACAAAACCGAACTACTCAGGTACCAAGACGCTCATGATGGTAAGAAGCCTAGTCTCGATTGGTTTGGCTTATGAAGTTGATGTCTTTGATGGTGAATAGATTAAGAAAAGACCAAGGGCCCAGGTGCTTGAATACCAAATCGAGGAACAGAGGCACATCGAGCTTGATGCGAGAAGATAAGGACGTCTCTCCACACAAACACGCAGTCGGACTGACAACAACAACATACATAAAGCAAGTACAGGCTTCAACCTTGGGACAGCATAGTAAGACATCCATTTCTAAGTGTTCCCTTTGTTTGAACAAGGATCAAGTGATACCTCATCCCCTATATGCATGTGAAACATTTGAAGGAATGTCAGTTCAGATGTGAAGACAATGGGTATTAATACCACACCTGTGTTTTAATTGTCTGAAGGCTAACCACAGAGCTGCAGAATGTAGAATATGTAACCTGTGAAACATTCTCGGATACAGTGAGAACCTCTCATAGTGGCTGAGTCTTGATCACGCGAAGGAGTCAACTGTGCATGGGTAAAAAGGGAGGCAGATCAGCAGGCGGACGACCTTCGCAATGAGGTAAATGTTGTTACGACCACGATTCCCAGCCCTTTCACCAAGCTGCCGCAACTGGACTATCTTCCCTGAGCCACTTCCTACGTGGACTCAGTGCAGGGCTCAAATACTGGTGTACAGGGTCCCTTGTGACGCTTGCACCCTTTACACCACTCTACTCTACTTTACTCTACTTTACTCTAGGTCACACTAATTTCAGATCGCCAGTCTGTTTTACTTACACACAGACAAGGGAAATACTCAAACAACACTTAAAACCCACAGCTGGGAAAGAATCGATAACCACGTCTAGGAAAAACAATTAACATACAATAACATGTATCTGGTCAAGGGATGATGCTCTGTTTGACTTCCGGCCTTTGTAACAGTCCTCCCACTGTCCAACAGAATGTTGTAGACTCAAGCCAAGTAGTATCATTTACTGCCTCCTGGACAGCAAGCCTTGTCAGGATCTGGGTAGGGAATAAAGTTCGCTACACAGCTAATTACTCAAGTCCTCTGCAGCTGAACTGAATCAGCCTCCAATAGCATTTAACACAAAACAGGGTCACTAACAAGAGACAGAAGAAACTACAACAGACGAATGCCCACAAACACACAGGAGGATCATTTACCGCTCACTGTCTAAGCTCGGCCTGGACCTTCACAGCCAAGGAGTCACTTCCCTGGGTATAGTGTGTGTAATACAAAACTAACCTTACTGGCAGACTGTTATTCTACATAAATAGGCTGGGGCGTATAGCTGGTAGAGACTCACTTATCCTCTTAAGGCAACTGACCCGGCTAACTAGTGTCCCACTCCAGTCTCCATCAAATATTAGAGCACGTCTCAGTACGTCTGCTCCTTCCAAGCCCCGAGTAGTAACTGACTGGAAAAGCGCCCCAAACACTTTCCCGCGCTGGTGGTACTGGGAGCGGGTAAAAGGAAGGGCTGGGTGCGACACACACACATACGGACGCCCGCCCTACATAAGGACATCCGAAACCTGCAACCCATAACAAGCATAAGAGAGTGGAGGATAGAGACGACTGACTATTGCCATCAAGACAAGAAAAGGTAGCCCTCCCAGTAGTTGCAGTTGCAGTTATAAGACAGGAGCCCGGAGCAGCCTTGGTACGCACGAAGGCACTTCTGGATCCAGACAGTACCATGACCCTTTGCTCCGAGTACTTGACACAGTTAGAGGATGGGTCAACTGTACTGCTTACAATGAATACTATGAACTAGAGAAATGACAATCACACCAAAGAGGTAACATTGGTTATTATAAGTCCCAGACGAGGTAAATGCCGAAGATGACATTAGCAGCCATAGTGATCAAAGCTCCCCCATCACCTCTCAGCGAAACAGTGGCGTTGACTCACGAAAATGGAAGATGGAACCACCTTAGAGGCCTAGAGATTCCGGAAGAAGGCACTTGCTAATTTGACTAGCTGTTACGGTGATATATTTTTTTTTTATGTAGGAGGGACACTGGCCAAGGGCAACAAAAATTCAATAGAAAAAAGAAATTGCCCACTGAAATGCCAGTTCCATAAAAGAGTCAAAGCAGTAGTCAAAAAATGATGGATAAGTGTCTTGAAACCTACCTCTTGAAGGAATACAAGTCATAGGAAGGTGGAAATACAGAAGAAGGCAGGGAGTTCCAGAGTATACCAGAGAAAGGAATGAATGACTGAGAATACTGGTTAACTCTTGCATTAGAGATGTGGACAGAACAGGGGTGAGAGAAAGAAGAAAGTCTTGTGCAGCTAGGCCGCGTGAGGAGGGGAGGCATGCAGTTAGCAAGATCAGAAGAGCAGTTGGCATGAAAATAGTAGTAGAAGATTGCTAGAGGTGCAACATTGCGGCATTGAGAGAGAGGCTGAGTTGATGAGACGAAAAGCTGTTGATTCCACCCTGTCTAGAAGAGCAGTATGAGTGGAACCCCCCCGACATGTGAAGCATACTCCATACATGGACGGATAAGGCCCTTGTACAGAGTTAGCAGCTGGGGGATGCGAAAAACTGGCGGAGACGTCTCAGAACGCCTAACTTCATAGAAGCTGTTTTAGCTCGTGATGGGAAGCGAAGTTTCCAGTTCAGATTGTAAGTAAAGGACAGACCGAGGATGTTCAGTGTAGAAGAGGGGGGCAGTTGAGTGTCATTGAAGAAGAGGGGATAGTTGTCTGGAAGGTTGTGTCGAGTTGATACATGGAGGAATTGAGTTTTTGAGGCATTGAACAATACCAAGTTTGCTCTGCCCCAATCAGAAATTTTAGAAAGATCAGAAGTCAAGCGTTCTGTGGCTTCCCTGCGTGAAATGTTTACCTCCTGAAGGGTTGGACACCTATGAAAAGACGTGGAAAAGTGCAGGATGGTATCATCAGCGTAGGAGTGGATAGGACAAGAAGTTTGGTTTAGAAGATCATTAATGAATAATAAGAAGAGAGTGGGTGACAGGACAGAACCCTGAGGAACACCACTGTTAATAGATTTAGAAGAAGAACAGTGACCGTCTACTACAGCAACAATAGAACGGTCAGAAAGGAAACTTGAGATGAAGTTACAGAGAGAAGGATAGAAGCCATAGGAGGGTAGTTTGGAAATCAAAGCTTTGTGCCAGACTCTATCAAAAGCTTTTGATATGTCCAAGTCAACAGCAAAAGTTTCACCAAAATCTCTAAAAGAGGATGACCAAGACACAGTAAGGAAAGCCAGAAGATCACCAGTAGAGCGGCCTTGATGAAACCCATACTGGCGATCAGATAGAAGGTTGTGAAGTGATAGATGTTTAAGAATCTTCCTGTTGAGGATAGATTAAAAAAACTTTAGATAGGCAGGAAATTAAGGCAATAGGACGGTAGTTTGAGGCATTAGAACGGTGAACCTTTTTAGGAACAGGCTGAATGTAGGCAAACTTCCAGCAAGAAGGAAAGGTAGATGTTGACAGACAGAGCTGAAAGAGTTTGACTAGGCAAGGTGCAAGCACAGAGGCACAGTTTCGGAGAACAATAGGAGGAACCCCATCAGGTGCATAAGCCTTCCGAGAGTTTAGGCCAGCAAGGGCATGGAAAACATCATTGTGAAGAATTCTAATAGGTTTCATGAAGTAGTCAGAGGGTGGAGGAGAGGGAGGAACAAGCCCAGAATCGTCCTTTTAGCAAAGGTTTGAGCGAAGAGTTCAGCTTTAGAAACAGATGTGATAGCAGTAGTGCCATCTGGTTGAAATAAAGGAGGGAAAGAAGAAGAAGCAAATTTATTGGAGATAGTTTTTGGATAGATGCCAGAAGTCACAAAGGTAGTTAGATCTTGAAAGGTTTTGACACTTTCTGTTAATGAAGGAGTTTTTGGCTAGTTGGAGAACAGACTTGGCATACTTCCGGGCAGAAATATAAAGTGCATGAGATTCTGGTGATGGAAGGCTTAAGTACCTTTTGTGGGCCACCTCTCTATCAAATATAGCACGAGAACAAGCTGTGTTAAACCAAGGTTTGGAAGGTTTAGGTCGAGAAAAAGAATGAGGAATGTACGCCTCCATGCCAGACATTATCACCTCTGTTATGCACTCAACACACAAAGATGGGTCTCTGACACGGAAGCAGTAATGGAGTTACTAGAGCCAGCTTGACTGCATGTGGTACTTTTGCCTTATCTTTGTTCTTTTTTTTTTTTTTGTTATTTTTCATTGTTTTTCTTTTTTTTTCAGGACACTTGTTGGCCAAGGTCCGATGGAGGCCACTGCAATTAAGGCATTTTTTGACTAGTTTTGCATTCCTTGCAGGTATGATCAAAGTCATCCCATTCCGAGCAGGCCTTATAATTTTTATCCTTGTGGCAATGGTTAGTGAAGCATTGCTCTAGTGCGCAGCACTTCATTGCATGTGTTGATGTGAACAAATTCTTCTTGCTTGATGTTATAAGCAGGGATATTCATGTCGAACCCTAGAATATAATTTTCCTGTGATTTTTTGGCAGTGTTAGTTTGGTTAAAGCTGATCTTGATTATGTTATTTCTGGTATATTTAAAAATACTGTTGATACCATCTGTTATCCATTTTTCTTATAAATTCTTCTTCAATCTCTTCTGCTGTCTGAGAGGAGATCTGATTACCTACATTGAAGACCAGGACCGTCCTCTTGGCTCTCAATTCCGGTGGAAGTAAGAGAGTGAAGGTCTCCTCTTGTAATTTGTTATTACATGCGTTTTAAGAACATAAGAACATAAGAAATAAGGGAAGCTGCAAGAAGCGACCAGGCTTACACGTGGCAGTCCCTGTATGAAACACTCCTACCTATTTCCATCTGTTATCCCCATCCATAAACTTGTCTAATCTTCTCTTAAAGCTCTCTAGTGTCCTGGCACTAACTACATGATTACTGAGTCCGTTCCACTCATCTACCACTCTATTTGAGAACCAATTTTTTCCTATCTCCTTCCTAAACCTAAATTTTTCAAGCTTGAACCCGTTATTTCTTGTTCTACCTTGGTTGCTGATCCTAAGAATTTTGCTTACATCTCCCTTGTTATAACCCTTATACCACTTAAAGACTTCTATCAGGTCCCCTCTTAACCTACGTCTCTCTAGAGAATGTAAATTTAACCGCTTCAACCTCGCTTCGTAAGGAATACTCCTCATCCCCTGAATCCTTTTAGTCATTCTCCTCTGTACTGATTCTAATAGACCTATATCTTTCCTGTAATGTGGGGACCAGAACTGCACAGCGTAGTCTAGATGAGGTCTGACCAGCGCCAAGTATAACTTTAATATTACTTCCGGCCTTCTACTTTTAACACTCCTAAAAATGAATCCTAGTACCCTATTTGCCTTGTTTCTGGCTTCTATGCATTGTTTCCCTAGACGGAGTACAGAGCTAACTATAACTCCTAAATCTTTCTCGTACCCTGTACCTACCAGAGTTTGGGTGTTTAATGTGTACCTATTGTGTGAGTTTCCTCTACCTACGCTAAGCACTTTGCATTTATTGATATTAAATTGCATTTGCCATCTATCCGTCCATTCATTCATTCTATCTAAGTCTGTCTGCAAGGCGATGGCATCCGCTTCTGACCTAATTAATCTACCTATCTTTGTGTCATCCGCAAATTTACTAACATCGCTACTAATTCCACTATCCAAGTCATTGATAAATATTAGAAATAATAATGGCCCTAATACTGATCCCTGTGGCACCCCACTAATGACATGACCCCACTCGGATTTCGAGCCGTTTATTAGCACTCTTCTGTCGCCTGTTACCAAGCCATGACCCTATCCAACCTAACACCTTCCCATCTATCCCGTGCGCCCTAACCTTTCTCAGGAGCCTTTGATGGGGCACCTTGTCGAATGCTTTACTAAAGTCCAGATATAAGATATCATAACTATCACCATTATCTACTGCCTCGTACACCTTACTGTAAAAACTTAACAAGTTTGTCAGGCAAGACTTCCCCTTCGTGAAGCCATGCTGTGACTGATTTATCAAGTTATGTTTGTCTAAATGTTCCCTAATGTTCCTGGCTATTATTGACTCTAACATTTTACCTACAACTGAAGTTAAGCTGACAGGTCTATAATTAGACGCTAAAGTTTTATCCCCTTTCTTAAAGATGGGTACTACATTAGCCTGCCTCCACATTACTGGTACCTCACCCGACTCCAGTGATTTCCTAAAGACAGAAACTAACGGCTCACTAATAATCTTTTTACATTCCTTCAGTACTCTGGGATATATTTCATCAGGTCCTGGTGACTTGAACTTTTTTAGCCTATCTATCTCCTGCTCCACTATCTCCCTAGTTATGGAAATATCCGTCAGCTTCTCATACTCATCTGCTCTAAACACCTGTTCACTATCTGGCATATCCTGCATGTTTTCCTGGGTGAAGACAGTTAAAAAATAATCATTCAGAAGTTTACTAATCTCCTCCCCAGAACTAACCAGCTCCCCATCTGCTGCCTTTAATGGACCTACAGTATCCTTATTTTTCGTCCTGTATACCTGATAAAATCCCTTGGGGTCCGTCTTCGCCTGGCTGGCTACCTTTAATTCATAATTGTCCTTAGCTTTCCTCGTTAACTTCCTGACTGTTCTAACTAATTCATTATACTGTGTCCTTAAAACTTCCTCACCTGCCCTTAATCTCTTATATAAACTTCTCTTACGCCCTATATAATGCTTTAACCTAGCAGTCATCCATTTAGGGTCATTTTTTTGTGATCTTATTGTTTTATACGGGATATTTGCTAATTGACCTGTATGAACTTTATCTACGAAATATTTATACAATTCATCTACATTTACTTCACCTAAACCTCTCATCTCGTTCCCTACCATCCTCTCCCCTCCCTCATCAACTCGCCTCGACCTTACCTCTCTCATTTCAGCATGACCTGACATTCCAACATACTCACACCTATCTCCCCCCTTCCTCTTTCCTCCTCCCTTCTGGAGCCTCACCTCACCTCCCTCATCCTGCCTTATCTCTCTGAACTCCGTCCCTGACCTGACCTCACCCTGCATCCTTTGCCAGTCCACTCCTTGGAGGTACCTTTTTAATTCTTCAAAATCTGCTCTCCTAAAGTCAGGTATTTTACTAGTGTTTTTATTTCTAACAGTTTCTTCCCATTCTAGATTGTACCTAATTTCCCTATGGTCACTGTTACCTAGCTGTCCTCCAACCTCTACCTGCGTGACTGCTTCCTCCCTGTTAGTAAGAATTAAATCTAGAATATTATTCCCCCTTGTGGGTTCTACGACTACCTGTTTTAAAAAATTATCCTGAACTACCTTAAGGAATTCCTCTGCTTCCTTGTTACCCACAATCAGACTCCAGTCGATATTCCTAAAATTAAAATCTCCTACCACACATACCTGACTGTACCTGCCTGCTCTATTTAATTCCTGCCACAGTGAGGTGTTAATTTCCTCTGTACTGGTCGGTGGTCTGTAAACTACCCCTAGTACTACTGACTGCGATCCTTCCTTAATATCTACCCATATCGACTCTGCTTTGTTATCTGTTTTAATTCTATTGTTCATACAGCACTGTAATGTGTCCCTAACGTATAACGCGACACCTCCTCCTCTCCTGTTTTCTCTATCTTTATAGAACATTGTATACCCATCTATCTTAACCTCTGGATTAAATACTTTTTCTGACATATCTAACCACGTTTCAGTTAAAGCAATGATATCAAATTTCTCTACACTCGCTATTCCTCTAAGCAAGTCTATTTTATTCAGAATACTTCTACAATTTGTGTAGTAAACACTTAAGCTATTTCTCACCATCCCTAAGCTAGTTTCCTTTCTAGATTTAACTAATTTGCCCCTTGCCTTCTCCTCACTACCCCTTCTTCCCTCCCGACTAACGAAAAAAGTGCTGGAGTGCAGTTACCTCCCGCTCGAGTGTTTCGGCCAAAACACGAACACCCTGGCGTGACAAATGCACTCCATCCCTGGCGTACAAGGTGTCCCTGCCATAGAAAAGGTCCCAGTTGTCGATGAACGTCCATCCATTACTCCTACAATGATTCGCGAGCCTGCGATTCACTGTAATAGCCCTGGACAGCCACTCAGCACCAACTCCCCTCCTCGGCAAGACACCACATACCACGGGGATCCCTCCCTTCTCCCTAATCCTGTCCAAAGCCTGTCGAAACCTCCTGATAAGCTCCTCACTCCTGACCTTACCAAGGTCATTCCCTCCCGCACTGAGAAAAACAATGGGCCTGGTCCCATCTTTTTCCAAGCACGTGTCTAGCCTATCAGCTACCTTCCCTATCCCGGCCCCCGGCAAACACACCCTCGACCTACGCTTCCTATCCCTAGCACAGAACGCACTATCTAAGTGCCTAACCTGACTATCGCCAAACACAAGCACTCTACCTTGGGGCAGGGTAACTGCATCTGCCCCCTCCTTCTTGCCTCCTCCAGCCCTGTCCACCTCCTTCTCCTTCCCCTCCTCCAGCACATTGAAGGGATTCTTCGTCTCCACGGAAGGTGCCCTGAGCACCTTCACCCTCTTGGCTCCCCTGCACACAACCGACCACTGCTCCTCCGTCGCCTTACTAGGTAAGGTGACGGTGGGGCACGACCCTCCCACAGGTGCTGAGATCCTCTCACAGAACTCAGCCTGCAGGTCTGAGATCCTCTCACGAAACTCAGCCTGCACCTCCGAGATCCTTCGATGGAACTCAGCCTCCACCTCTGAGACCTTCGCAACGAAGGCCTCGAGAACAGGAGAACTAACACAACCTGTCGACTCAGCAACACAAGGCGCCATGTCTACACTAGCCAGCTATATTAGCGTCAGGTCACTGCTCACTAAACACGTCCGTTCACTAGGAACCCTGACCTGAGACGATTTTGTCAACTTTGTCGTTAAGTGTATGAAATATCCATCTTGTAAATCGATGATCGGTGACTGAATCGGTGACGTAAATATTGTTGTGTGAGAGAATCCTCAGAAGGTCCTTTCTTTTTTGTGAAGAGGGGTTGGGAGTTTTGATTTTGAGCTTAGCCATGTTGGTTGCCGGGGTCCGTCACCCGACAGTCAACCTAAATAGGAGGCGAAGCTCGAGTGAATCCCAAGAACCCCAGATAAGTATTAATGATGTTGATAGAAATTACTAAATAAATCCTATAAGGGGGCAGAGCCCAACTGACAACACAACTAACGGGTATAAAAAGGAAGGAGCCCACCTAATGAGAAGACACACACACACACACACACACACACACACACACAACACACAGGAGTGTCTGTGTCTATGTCTGAGTGTCTCCCCTGTAACAGGGTGGGCTTCCAACCGAACAGGAAGACTCCCCAGCACCGTAACAATCGAAACAACCAAACAACAACCAACAATCAAGCAACACGACGAGTAACAAGACAAATGAAAAACAAGACAAAAACAAAACACGCAACAACACCCAAGCTGCGGGTGTACTGGCTAGCTGTTGCTAGATGGTAGCAGTACGTCTGGTAGGGCTAAGGAGCGTCATGGTTTTATGTTCCTGCTACGGCTGCCAGGACGAGTGTGTGACACGCTTGGGAGGCTGGTAGTCCAGGCGTCGTTCTGGGCCTTAAGAGGCACTGATTGGCTGGTACAGCGCGACTCGTGGCTGGTGGAAGGCGCTGATTGGTTGATTCCGGTTGCCTGATGGGCTGCCTCTGTGGTGGTGGTGCTTGCTCCCTTCTCATACTCGGCAAGGCGTGTAAATCCTCAGCCTGTAGATTCAGCCTGTGGTTGAATTCTTTCATGCACCGTGCTGCAAGTACTGTAAGGTGTATCGCATCTGTACACATATCTAAAATTTCAGTGTTTTATTCCAGGTCTTTTCTTCTGATATTTTCTTCTGCCTTGCTGCTGTTGTAAGTGCATTCTTGATGCTCCGCATGTAAAGTGGCAGGTGAGCCATCGAGATAACTATGCCGATGTAAGTTGAAGGCAGGACTTAACAGTTTCCTCGTTTACAGATGAACTTGTACACGGCGAGTGACTTCTGTGTTGTCTCTCTTTCCATATAGAGACTGTTTCTGAGAAGGAGGTGGCTGGTTTTCTTGTTCCTGTAGTATATTTGGAGTTTTATCTTCCTTTTTTGGTTTGTGGGATTGACATAGTGAAAAGAAATGTTAAGTTTGGAATAGGGAGCGAAGCAGGGTGAATACGACGGTCCCTAGTCCTGGGCCATCCAACTACTTCGCCTAGGTAGGCTCCTTCCATAAAATTTTCATTTCTTAGCTCTGTTGTCAAATCGGGCCTTGGCCCCCAATAAGAAGTTGTTTTTATAGTTAATGTTGTGTTTTTGTTTATTGTTATGCTATAAAACATAGCAAGAGTTAAAATTAGATGTAGAGGCTCTGACGAAAGAGAAAAACAAAAAACAAACCAAGCTTCTAGAGATTTTTTGTTCAAGACAAATTCAAGTGATTAAGGTCCACCAGGCTCTAGATGGCTACGCTTTGATTCTACTGAACGAAGACCATGCAGATAAGATTTCCAACGCTGACGTCAAGAAACAACTGGAAGGAAATTGATTCATCCCACTCCTACCACCAAAACTTAAAGTGAAGAAAAGCGTAATAGTAACAAAAAATCATGACATTATATACTCCAGACGCAAAGATGAGATCAAGAAGTTATTGTAGAAGAATACATGGATAGATGACCTAGATGTAATATTCAAATTTCGAAAGTCAAACATAATCAAGATCACTTTCACACAAACAGCTTTGGCAAAGAAACACGTGGAAACAGGACTTCTGGTATTCAGTTTGAGCATCCCACACACTGACATCAAGCAAGAAACATTAATTCCTATCATGTGCTGCATAAAGTGTTACAAGCTTGAAAATCACCAAATAAGAGACTCCAAAAATGACAGATTACAAAGTATGT
The DNA here is from genome assembly GCF_035594125.1 of Scylla paramamosain. Lineage (NCBI taxonomy): Eukaryota > Metazoa > Arthropoda > Malacostraca > Decapoda > Portunidae > Scylla > Scylla paramamosain. The sequence goes on from NC_087159.1 coordinate 18,433,182, forward strand.
TCTAAGTGCAGCAGAGTGGCACATGTGTGGCATCACTGCAAAGAAACAATAAATAAATGCATACATTGCGACGGGGAGCACAGTACTTTGGCTATGAGGTGTCCAAAAAGAAAAGAGGTCATCAAACAGAAAAAGAAAGAGGAAGCAGACAGGGGAACATTAACTTACTCACCAGCAACAAAAGTAATCCAACTTAAACCAGTACAATCCACCAACACTGAAGATTAGCTCCGAATCAGCATCTGCATCATACACGATCACTACAGGAATATTGAAAATACAGGAACATATGAAAAAGAACTAAACAAAATACTTCAGTATAACAAACTGCCATCTATCAGAATTCCAGATGTTCTCAACTCATGCAAAATTTTCACATCACATCACACAAAACACAACCAATGGATGAGGTACAAGCAAGTGGAACTGCGCAACCTGACATTTGGGAAATAAATAAGACAATACAAATGTTAGAAGAGGAACTGAAACCGGAGCCTTGCGAAACCAAATAAATAGGACTTGAATTATTTGTGAGTAACGAAAGAGGATGGCCAAAGGGAACCTTTATTACAGACTCACTTCTGCAGGAATACACTCAAGAAACTACAGGTATACCCTCACGAACCCAGAACTTACAGAAGAGCAAGTTACTGAAATGATAAAGAACGCAACAGTTAAGTTAAAGGACTGCTGAAATGCACTGGATAGGAGCAGCTTCTGAAAAATAAGATCAGGAAACCCAAATCGCTCTCTAAGAGAAAATGGAGACCCCCCCGCCATAGGACAAAGTCACTATGAATAAGATAGTTATAGTTCAACAAAATCTTCTACATTGGAAAACGATTAAGGAGAGCATCATACAGAACATAAGAACAACCAATCCGGACATAATCCTATTAAACAGCCATGGACAAAAGGACAATGACCCCATTAAGATTCCTGGATACACAGTTCATTCTATCATTTAATCTAACAACACACATGATGATCAGCAATAGCCATTAGGAAAAGCATATTCGACAAAATGATGACTTTATCACTGACGTATTAGCAGTGGAGAATGAGGCCAGCCACGGCCCAGTAACAATAGCTACCACCGACCTCCCCCCAAGACGCCCTTATCTTCCTTTCCCGGACTTCCATCGATAAATAAGTAACAGTATACCCACGTACATTCTAGGGGATCTCAACGTGAGGTATATATTTTTTGGTGATAATGGCAGTAACATCGTTGGAACAAGCCTACTAAATCTCATAAATCTGGGACAAGTTTTACACCTAGGGCTTCACTTTTCCACATACATCTCCCATAATTCAACAACAAGCTCTGACAAGATAGTGGCAAACAAACATCATTACTTGAACATTCAACAAGGTAACAACACGTCCTTCGACCACCTCCCCATAGTCATGACACTCTACTGCACCGATATACATACCTCAAGATCCTAGATACAAAATAAACAAGACTAACTGGGAACTATCTAAACAAATATTGGACAGTACAATCTCTCTCAGAACCTTGGATGGCACAAGTATCGCAGAACTGAAGGAGGGGCTGAAAAATAGATGCTGGATATCAAAGATGCAATTAGCAAATCAACGCCAAAGTCAGTATATAAGCCTATCTATCAAATAAGGTCAAACAACATAATCAGACTACTAGAAGAACACTATGAAACATTAAAAACACATACTACTATTAGATTAGATGGACAAAAAACAGACTCCACGAAAAAAAATAAATAAAAAATAGATAAATAGATAAAGGCTAATGGAGGAATGCAAGTTGGCGAGTGCTGAGTGTTGGGAGGAAAAAATGTTGAAATATCAAGATACAGTAGGGATACTGAAGCATTCAAGAACAAAATAAACCAACTAATGGGGGAAATAATACCGAGAGCAAATTATTTATTAGATTCGCAAGGGAATAAATTCTATAAAGACAAAGAGAAATGTAACATCATGAAAGACACTTGGGATAATATTTTCGAAATCACAGATGAAGAGAATGGTATTTTCAATAGAGCACATGAAGAACATATTTTTAGCTTTTTTTTTTTTTTTTTTTACATTCTAACATACACAAAAGGTAGACATAAATTTTAACAGACAACAGTATTTGCACCAGAAAAATTACTACTGAAGACATGAAACAACATAAATATATTAAAAAAACAAGGCTCCAGGTGAATCACATGTCTCAAAGCAGTTTCTGTTTAAGTGTACCAACGCTAACCTAACTAAACTTGCTGATATATATTTAACACATGCTACTCTGCAGGATACTTCGCAAAAAGTAAAAAAAAAAATAAAATAAATAAATAAATAAAATTTTAAAAAAAATAAAAAAGACATCGGTTAAGTTCATCCCAAAAACAAATACCCTCCCCCACCACGATCCACTCAAGTATAGATCAATTCCTCTGCATGGAATACTAGGGAAAATTTATGAAAAGATTCTATTAAATAGGCTTAACATATACTAAACAGAGCATAATATAATATAGCAAAGGCAACATGGATTCAGATCTCTAAAAGGAACAAATACAGCCATAACAATAGCTTACGAACACATATCAGCAACCTTGGCACATCGTAAACAGTGCTATGTTGTGTTATGTAATGTGGACGAAGCTTTTGATGAGATAATCTAAGAACATGATGAAACACAAAATATAATGAGAAAACAACAGAATAAATAAATAAGAAAGAGACTGGAAAATCAGAACTAGCCAGGATAAATTCAAACTAATACCAATATACAAAACACTAGATATAGTCATTGAAGGAAACATTATCCCCAAAAAAGCAGACGGCAAATTACTAGATTTTAAACTGCAATCTACTGGAATTACAGGACATATATCAGAAAGAATAAATAAGACCAAGGCAGCAATAACAAAACTTCCCCGTTTTTCCAGTCTTTCTCTAAAAACAAAGACAACACTTGTCAAGACACTGATAATCCCTCCCATTCCTTTATGCTCATCATCAAAAACTCGCCAGATCAAATTACATCGCACACCCAACAAAGCCATCAGATCCATACATCGAAATTAACAAACAGATTCTACTTGCGGACATATATAACGAAATAAAAATCACAGCAATTAACATATCCCTGCACCAAAAACTTCCAGGATCTGGGAAACTATATAAGAGCCACCGACAATATGCATTATGAAACACTTACAGCAAATGATAATTTGAGTCATTATTGGTTCACAAGAAGCACGGATATAATCGACTACCCCCATACCGGACCCGCTTTTCTGAATATAAGCCCATTCCAACGAAACGAAGATCACTACTTAAACTCAATTTGCATGCTTCCGACTTTCTTGCCTCGTCTCGTCCGTCCCTTATCTACCTCTGCTTTGACAAATTATCTGCATAGCTATGCACACACCAGCGCTTGCACCACTCGGGTGGAGTCAGGGCTGGGCTTCTGTCTCCCATTTACTCGCGCAGGGGAGTGAAGGGGTGGGGGGCGGTGGATGGATCACAGTTTCTGACATATCACTTACCTGCATTACTTCGCTACACCTCCTGTCGTTGGGTATCGGCATGTGGTAGAAACTGAAGTCCTTCCAACTGCGGGACTGGTGGACGGCTGCACCTCGCCCTGAGTCGCGGGCACCGGTTTCCCCGCCGTGGGCGGTGTGGGCTCGTGATGTGCCTGTGAGGGGAGGAGTGGGCTGAGTTCATGCGGGACTCGCCCCACGGTGTAGCAGGGAACCTGTCATCCATGCCCGTGCCATCACACGTCATATTGTCGTAGCCACGGCACCCATGCCTATAGCACTGCCTCCAACGACGCCCGCGCCCACGCCACCCATAGGCCCATAGTAACGCCCCCGGCGTGACCCCTCGTGAGGCCTTGCCACAGGCACCTACTTACGTCATTCACGGCCACGAGCAGGACAGTGCCTGAGAAATATTTTTTTATTTTTTATTATTATTAAAGGGGGGAAAGAAGAAAGCTAGCTAAGAGAAAGTGGGTGGGAAGAGAATGGGTGAAATAAAGTAAAAGAAAAAAAATAGATAGTGGGCTTGACAACTTTGCTAATTTCTATTTTCATTTTTGGTCGTATTTTTAATTTAACTATAGTCTTGAGGTATGTTTTTTTTTTTTTTCAGAACAGCTAACACATACACCTCACTCACACACTCACTCATATCACAAATGCACAGGTAGAACCGCAGCTCTCCCTAAAACGTAGACTCTCAAGGGAGAGAGAGAGAGAAAAAAAAAAAAAAAAAAATATATATATATATATATATATATATATATATATATATATATATATATATATATATATATATATATATATATATATATATATATATATATATATATATATATATATATATATATATATATATATATATATATATATATATATATATATATATATATATATATATATATATATATATATATATATATATATATATATATATATATATATATATATATAAATTGCCCCTTCTTATTGGAGAAACACAACTAAGCCCTGATAATTTAAACCACCATGTGCTGTGACCCCTAGATGAGTACTAACTCTGAATTAAGTTCAACTTAAACAGAAATATACAATATCTACCTTATGTTCCTTGAAAATGAACAAACAATATTTTGAAAAAAACATAAGATATTTTACATTGTTTATAAAAGACATAGTAAAGTTGTAATAGTAAGGTGATAGATATAGTTTAATAATTCATAGAAACAAACATAGAGTTGGGTGGATAGGATATTTAGGAATTAACAAATTATGTCAAAAGTTAGAATAAAGGATAAAGATCCAGCGGCGTAACCTACGGTGCTCCAGCGCAGTCCAGTAGATTCTTCCTTCCGGCTGCAACCACAAAACTTACCTGTGAAAACTAAGAAAAAATTAATACTGTCAGGTAATTATTGCCTGAGGTTCCTCCATGTTAATAACGGCACTACTCTTGGGGAACCATGAATGTTTGTTATTTCGTCCGGTAACGAGTTCATCATATAGGGCATTTTCGCTCATTCGTATTGTTTCCCAATTTTTTTGAGCTTTGTAATAAATTGATATATTTAGAGGAGTAATATTGTATTTAATGTGTAGCTGCTCAGTATTCAGTTGTTCTTCATTACAGTGTATAAATCTTACAGCTTTATTTAGGCCTTTTTTTTTAGTAATTTACCTTTTTTGCAAGTTTCGATTTCTTTACCATTGACCATTATTGTTTTAGGTTTTAGTTGCGCAATTGGTATTATTTTGAATTTTTCTTCGCTTGTTTTAATTTCCCATTTTCTTTCGAATTTATTTATTCTTTCAATTTCTCTTTCCACCTTTGCTTTCATCATTAGTTTTGATTTGCTATGTGTTGTGATAACTTGAGTAATATCATCCACGTACATTGTATCCATACAACCATATTCGGGAAGAGAAAGATCGTTACTATATAACGTATACAAAGAAGGCGATAAAACACTGCCTTGCGGAACCCCACTTGTAAATCTTATTTCATTACTATAATTATTTCCAATATTATTTTTTGCCTTTCTATTATCCAAAAAGTTACACAAAATTTTTTTCTAATATATCAGGAAGTCCAAGTCGTAAAATTTTATATTTATGCCCATTGTGCCACACTTTATCAGATGTTTTAGCAACAACTCTTAGTACCAGATACACCTGTTTTTTATCCGCTAAAGCATTAGCAAATGTTTCGTAAGTAGTTGTTATAGCCGTATGGAGGCCTTTATACTATCTAAAACCATGTTGTCTTTCTTTTAGAATATTATTTTCAAATAGAAAAGAGTTAAGTCTAGCTTGAATTAGCCTATCAGAGATTTTATCAGGCACTTCAAGCAAATAAATAGAACGGTAATTTATTGGATTTAAGGGACTTTTGTCTTTTTAGTGATAAACTTAATTATCGCATCTTTAAAAATATTAGGAAAATATCCAATTGCCAGACATGCATTGAAGATATTTTTTGGTTGAAGTAGTGTCTTGTCAGTACATTTTTTGTAGTATTTGTATATTAATTTTAGTATACCCAGGGGCTTTCTTTTTCGATCTACGAATGTATGATTTTATTTCATCTAAAGTAATTTCCCTGGTGTGATAAACTTGATTATTTAATCTATTTAAATCAACTGTAGGAAATGTGGAAACTCTATTATAATTTACATTAATATATCCGTCGACATGATCAGAATGATGTTTATCAAAATTCTCATCTTCCTCATCAGTGATCCTAAAATCATCTTTCCATGTTTCCTCCATTAAAGTACATTTTTTTTCTTTATCTGAGAAATACCTATTCCCTTCAGAGTCTTTCATGTAATTAGTATTTGTCATCTTCCCTTTAAGTACTTTGATTTTATTCCAAAATTGTTTATTATTTTTATAATTCTCAGAAATATCTTTTATTTTATCCTCTTAGTTTTTATTGTAAGCTTCTATACATTCTTCTTTTAACTCTGTTTTTATTCTTAAATATTCTCTGTATATTAAAAAAAGTCCAGCCGTGTATTGTTGCATATTGTTTAAGATTATTAAACTGAGGCTCAAGTCTCTTATCTCTCGAGTCATTTTGAATTGATAAATAAACTGATGAGTGGACTTCGGAATTGCTATATCCATAGCCCTTTTAACTATTTTAATCTATTCCATCGTTGCATTTTCTAAATGTTCTTCATTACGTCCTGCCAGATTTCTCTGTGAGTCCAGTTTGTAATGAAATATATCCCAGTCAGCCTTATTCATATTATAATGTTGTGGCTTCTCAATATAATTATATTATAAAATCAAAATTATATTATTATATTATAAAAGGTACGGTAGCAAGCTTAAATATTACAGAAGTGGTTATGTCACCAGGCTCAGTAATAGAATTCAGGTAGTGGTGTTTGTTAGAAAAGATTTTTTCAGGAGTTGTAGAGGCATTATGGCTAAAATACGTAGGAAAATAAGGACAAAGATAGATTAGTTTGTCTTGTTTTATAAGATTAGCCAAACTTTTCCCAACAGTATTATTATTTTTATTTCCAAATACTGAGTGCCTGCCATTAAAATCCCCCAGTATATATGTTGGAATACTATTACTTAACAGTCTGTGCATATCTGTATATGGTAAAAAAAAAGGACGTCTTGGAGGTAAATACGTTGTAGCAACTTGAATAGGGCCCAAGCTAGTATCAACTTCTACAGCAATAAAGTCAGTATCGAAGTTATCAAGTAATTTATGGTTAACATTATACTTTATAGCAACTGCAGAGCCATCAGATATAGTTTCAGAATAATTAATTTTATAAACTCTATAACCAGGAATTTTTAATTCTTCACTGTTTTTTAATCCATGACTATTTAAACAACAAAATATCAGGGTTATTTTTAAGATAATAAGGTATTAGAGATGCTTTATTAATTTTCCAGTTCAGGATATTATGTTGGATAATTGTTATCTGGTGCTTAATGATAGAGAGTCCTATTTTAGGCGTGGATCACGTTGTTCCTTGGGAGAACGTTCCTGGATAAGTCCAGATCTAATTTTCCTGAATAAATTTTTCTCCACCGAAAGGAAACGGTTAGACAGTAGTACTTCCCCTTTTTCTGTTTTATGTAGAATTTGTTCCTCATCAAAGTTTTTGTTTGTATATGTCCATTTTTATCTTTCTACTTTTCATATCTTTTATCAGTTCCACGGTAGAAGACTTTGAAGCCCAACCTACATCTTTGGTGGTAAAGAATTTCAGGCCTAAATCTTTAGAGTTTACTTTCTTTACAAAGACAAATTCTCTGCTGACACTTACATTGCTTATACTACTTTGCCTGCTCAAACTTTTCTCTTCTGTTGGTGTATCTTGCTGAGAAGGGTCAAGACTCACAACACCAATCTCAGACTGATCAGTGCTGTCATCAGGAATTATTATGTTAGGTAGATTGTTTGCACTTAATGTTTTATTAAGCTCCATAGCATAAGACCCTGGTGTTTCTGGTGACCTCTTTGGTAATTTTTGGAATATGATAGCTGGTCATTTTAGGTGGGACATTAGTCATTGCAATATCAGAGTAAGTCATGTTTTGTTTTGTATTTAGTTGAGTTCTTTTTTCTTTTATAATTTCCTTTCTTTTGGGTCACTTCATTGCAAGTGTACTGTGATTATCTCCACAATTTATACATTTTTTTTTGTTGATTCCCGGCATTGGTGCAACACATGTCCTTCAGCACTACACTCAGAACAAATCTTATATTCTCTGATTTTTGGGCATTCGTTGGTGTAGTGGTGTTCTAATGTGGAACAGAGCATACAGCATTGTATAGGAATGTATGTCTCAAGTCTGATTTCATGGCCAGCGATACTTATCCCGAAAGCTTTCAGCCCCTTTTCAGTACATTGTTTAGCTAGTAAAAGTCTGAGTAAAAGTTATCTTTAATGTTGGAGAGTTAGGGAATTTGAAGATGTTTTCAATTTCATCCTCCCTTATCCAATCATTTTCCCTAATTATTTCCTCACCAATATCTACCACTTCATTCTCATATATAAGTTCATCCACTCTAGGAATGATAACGCTCTTTCTGGCTCTTAAATATGGAGGAATCATAGGATGAAAGTCATGTTGGAGGAGTTATTGTCTAGTTTCAGAGGCAAAGATATTGTCAGCATGGTGTTCATTTAAAGTTAACACAACAAAACCGTCATGAGTACTGAATATCCTACATATTTCAATGTCCTTTTTACATAGTATCTTTATGAGCTTCAGTTTCTTCTCTATGTTGTTAGAGGTCCTACATTTTATTTTAATTCTTGGCATTGTGTTGCATAGTACCTACAGCAGTCTGGAAAGAAACCTAACACCAGACTGCTGCCCCTTGCGGGTCTTCCACCTGTCAGCTTCCCTATGGCCCAGGCTCAGGTCTTCCTATAACTGACCCTCTAAGGGTCCCCCTCAGGGAGCTGCCCTACGAGGCAGTCCTTACGGGAGCAGGCTTCGTACCAACACAGAGCCGACACTAACCGGGCGAAAAACACAAAGTCCGTCTGCTTGGAAAGAATTTCAGAGTCCACAGAGTGGGCCCAGAACCAAGTCAACAGCAAGAGCGCGCAGCCAAGTTTACAGAGTGGATACAGAAACAGAGCCCACTAAGTGGACACAGAAACATAGTCCACAAAGTGAACGAGACCAAAACACTCAGCGGAGACCAAGTCCCGTGCGGCACAGTGCGGAAACATAGTCCACAAAACAGAAGCGCGCGGCTGAAGGCCTTGGATGTACCCAAACGATAAGAAGACTAAGAGGCTAAAAACAGCATGATTAATGAACTTATGGTTAATCAATTTTACCTTATCTAATAGTGCGATCACGTAACTATAAACTTGTTGATGTACTTTAACGAATGAACGCCGTCCATAGTAACGCCCCCGGCGTGACCCCTCGTGGGGCCTTGCCACAGGCCTCGCCATCCGCTTACGTCATTCACTGCCACGAGCAAGACAGTGCCTTTTCTGAAGAAGAGACACATGCACCCGTGGATATAGATGTACCGGAACGATAAGTAGAAGACTAAGAGCCTAAAAACAGCATTATTAATGAACTTAGGATTAATCAGTTTTACCGTATCTATTAGTGCGATCATCTAATCATAAACTTGCAGTTGTACTTTAATGAATTAGAGATATGGCCAGCCCACGCAAGTCAATTGACCCCGCAAACAGTGACGGCACTCTGACTCAGTAATGTACGGGGCTAAAATTACATAGAAAAAAAAAAAAAAAAAAAAAAAATAAAAAAAAAAAAAAATATATATATATATATATATATATATATATATATATATATATATATATATATATATATATATATATATATATATATATATATATATATATATATATATATATATATATATATATATATATATATATATATATATATATATATATATACATATATATATATATACTTGTGTGTAAGGGTGATTAACCATTGACCCCTCAGTGAGAGATGGATCATATGAGCCCTGTGTATTGAAAATTTACACGTATATATTCTGGTGATCTTGAGTACTGAAGAAAGAGACGACTGTAGTAACTAGTCAGGTTTTAGACCTTAAAAATAACTCTATATGTACGTTGATATAGTTAAGATTGAATATAAGGTGAAGCAGCGAGCGATTCCCTCAGACCTCAGCCAGACTCCAAGAGTGGAGTGTTACAAGTTTTTCGAAGGTGCTCACATTCAGGTGCACCATGAAACTACCAGTCGTTCTGTCTCGCCTTGGTCGTAAGTAGTACTTAGAAAATTTTCCTTAGTGCCTTTGTGTATCGACTTTAGTATGTTGTGTTCAGTATACTGTGGTTTTCATATATTTCATATTGTGTCTTATGTGTTGATTTAATACCGGATTTTGATGAATGACTTCATATTTTCTGTGACATCGCATGTAGTGACCACACCTTTTGTTTTTGATGTTGTGTTTGATTATTTTATTCTGTGGTTATATTATGTGTGCATTTATGTGTTTTATGTGTCTGATGAAAAGTAATGTGTTACTGAGTGACCTGATTTGGTTAATAAAATCGTGTTAACTTAAAGTGAATAGTAACGTTAAGACATTAATTTTCCATTACGGAGTTACTTGAGGTTTTATTAACTTGTATCATGTGGTGGAGTTGCTGTTTTTTACTTATTTATTTATTTTTTTATTTTTTTTTTTATGTAGGAAGGATACTGGCCAAGGGCAACAAAAATCTGATAAAAAAAAAATGCCCACTGAAATGCCAGTCCCATACAAGGGTCAAAGCAGTAGTCAAAAATTGGTGGATAAGTGTCTTGAAACCTCCCTCTTGAAGGAATTCAAGTCAGGAAGGTGGAAATACAGAAGCAGGCAGGGAGTTCCAGAGTTTACCAGAGAAAGGGATGAATGATTGAGAATACTGGTTAACTCTTGCGTTAGAGAGGTGGACAGAATAGGGGTGAGAGAAAGAAGAAAGTCTTGTGCGGCGAGGCCGCGGAAGGAGGGGAGGCATGCAGTTAGCAAGATCAGAAGAGCAGTTAGCATGAAAATAGTGGTAGAAGACAGCTAGATATGCAACATTGCGGCGATGAGAGAGAGGCTGAAGACAGTCAGTTAGAGGAGAGGAGTTGATGAGACGAAAAGCTTTTGATTCCACCCTGTCTAGAAGAGCAGTATGAGTGGAACCCCCCTAGACATGTGAAGCATACTCCATACATGGACGGATAAGGCCCTTGTACAGAGTTACCAGCTTGGGGGGTGAGAAAAACTGGCGGAGATGTCTCAGAACACCTAACTTCATAGAAGCTGTTTTAGCTAGAGATGAGATGTGAAGTTTCCAGTTCAGAATATAAGTAAAGGACAGACCGAGGATGTTCAGTGTAGAAGAGGGGGACAGTTGAGTGTCATTGAAGAAGAGGGGATAGTTGTCTGGAAGGTTGTGTCGAGTTGATACATGGAGGAATTGAGTTTTTGAGGCATTGAACAAGTTTGCTCTGCCCCAATCAGAAATTTTAGAAAGATCAGAAGTCAGGCGTTCTGTGCCTTTCCTGCGTAATATGTTTACCTCCTGAAGGGTTGGACGTCTATGAAAAGACGTGGAAAAGTGCAGGGTGGTATCATCAGCGTAGGAGTGGATAGGACAAGAAGTTTGGTTTAGAAGATCATTAGTGAATAATAAGAAGAGAGTGGGTGACAGGACAGAACCCTGAGGAACACCACTGTTAATAGATTTAGGAGAAGAACAGTGACCGTCTACCACAGCAGCAATAGAACGGTCAGAAAGGAAACTTGAGATGAAGTTACAGAGAGAAGGATAGAAACCGTAAGAGGGTAGTTTGGAAATCAAAGCTTTGTGCCAGACTCTATCAAAGGCTATTGATATGTCCAAGGCAACAGCAAAAGTTTCACCAAAATCTCTAAAAGAGGATGACCAAGACTCAGTAAGGAAAGCCAGAAACTCACCAGTAGAGCGGCCTTGACGGAACCCATACTGGCGATCAGATAGAAGGTTGTGAAGTGATAGATGTTTAAGAATCTTCCTGTTGAGGATAGATTCAAAAACTTTAGATAAGCAGGAAATTAAAGCAATAGGACGGTAGTTTGAGGGATTAGAGCGGTCACCCTTTTTAGGAACAGGTTGAATGTAGGCAAACTTCCAGCAAGAAGGAAAGGTAGATGTTGACAGACAGAGCTGAAAGAGTTTGACTAGGCAAGGTGCAAGCACGGAGGCACAGTTTCGGAGAACAATAGGAGAGACCCCATCAGGTACATAAGCCTTCCGAGGTATTAGGCCAGCGAGGGCATGGAAAACATCATTGCGAAGAATTTTAATAGGTGGCATGAAGTAGTCAGAGGGTGGAGGAGAGGGAGGAACAAGCCCAGAATCGTCCAAAGTAGAGTTTTTAGCAAAGGTTTGAGCAAAGAGTTCAGCTTTAGAAATAGATGTGATAGCAATGGTGCCATCTGGTTGAAGTAGAGGAGGGAAAGAAGAAGAAGCAAAGTTATTGGAGATATTTTTTGCTAGATGCCAGAAATCACGAGGGGAGTTAGATCTTGAAAGGTTTTGACATTTTCTGTTAATGAAGGAGTTTTTGGCTAGTTGGAGAACAGACTTGGCATGGTTCCGGGCAAAAATATAAAGTGCATGAGATTCTGGTGATGGAAGGCTTAAGTACATTTTGTGGGCCACCTCTCTATCATGTATAGCACGAGAACAAGCTGTGTTAAACCAAGGTTTAGAAGGTTTAGGACAAGAAAAAGAGTGAGGAATGTACGCCTCCATGCCAGACACTATCACCTCTGTTATGCGCTCAGCACACAAAGACGGGTCTCTGACACGGAAGCAGTAGTCATTCCAAGGAAAATCAGCAAATTACCTCCTCAGGTCCCCCCAACTAGCAGAGGCAAAACGCCAGAGGCACCTTCGCTTAGGGGGATCCTGAGGAGGTATTGGAGTGATAGGACAAGATAAAGATATGAGATTGTGATCGGAGGAGCCCAACGGAGAAGAAAGGGTGACAGCATAAGCAGAAGGATTAGAGGTCAGGAAAAGGTCAAGAATGTTGGGCGTATCTCCAAGACGGTCAGGAATACGAGTAGGGTATTGCACCAATTGCTCTAGGTCATGGAAGATAGCAAAGTTGTAGTCTAGTTCACCAGGATGGTCAATGAAGGGAGAGGAAAGCTAAAGTTGGTGGTGAACATTGAAGTCTCCAGGAATGGAGATCTCTGCAAAAGGGAAGAGGGTCAGAATGTGCTCCACTTTGGAAGTTAAGTAGTCAAAGAATTTCTTATAGTCAGAGGAGTTAGATGAGAGGTATACAGCACAGATAAATTTAGTATGAGAATGGCTCTGTAGTCGTAGCCAGATGGTGGAAAACTTGGAAGATTCAAGAGCGTGGGCACGAGAGCAGATTAAGTCATTGCGGACATAAACGCAGCATCCAGCTTTGGATCGAAAATGAGGATAGAGAAAGTAGGAGGGAACAGAAAAGGGGCTACTGTCAGTTGCCTCAGACATCTGAGTTTCAGTGAGGAAAAGAAGATGAGGTTTAGAAGAGGAGAGGTGGTGTTCTACAGGTTGAAAATTAGATCTTAGACCGCGAATGTTGCAGAAGTTAATGAAGAAAAAGTTGAGGGGGGTGTCGACAGAAAGGCAGTCCGACCTGGGGACATTTATGGTCCCCTCCCCAGATGGGGACTCCGAGGCTGGTGTAGGAGTCGCCATGATTTTAAAATTTTTGAGTGAAGGGTGAGTATGTTATTAGGTGCTTGTAGTTTTGTGTGGAGGAAGAGAGTTGTCTTTAGAGGGCAGGCTGTGACTGCCCCCTTGTGTTGTGAGACACAAAGGGAAACGTTCAGTGAGGTCACAGCTGGGTTTAATGATAAGTTCACAGCACCCCCTGAACAGTGCTTTAGACCTCACTGGGAGTAATTATCGTTTCGGGTTATTGCCTGAGTGTGTTGTTGGGATGTTTATTTACTGGTTAAGCCAGTAAACTGTGAGAACCCTAGCCTTAACTCTCGGTAACCTGAAGTACCTGGTGAGTATATAACTAGTGCAGTTCCTACGTAGATTCTGATTTATATTATAGGTAAGCTGGAGGATTACGACAATATCATATATCATGTACAGATTTACCCAACATACAAACAAACTGTGTGTTTCCTTTTCTGCTCTTGTTCCCTTCACATCCACTTTCTCTTCTTTATCTTAATCTGTAAAAAAAAAAAAAATAAATAAATTCAATTCTTCTCCTCTTATTTTATCAAGCACTAACTTGATTTGATTCACATTGCTCACCTCAAACGTAGTTTATGTGTTTCTTTTCCTGCTCTTCTTCCCATCCCACCACTTTCTTTTCTTTACCTTAATCTGCAAAAAAAAAAAAAAAAACCTTTGCTGTTGTGTTTCTTTTTCTTGCTGTGGCTTAATTTTGTCCGGGTGTGTATCTAAGTGTGCATGTGGTGTCTGGATGTGGCTCGTAGGATTGTAAAAAAAAAAGAAAGAAAGAAAGAAAGAAAAAAATAAATAAAAACTCCTATAACTATATTTACCTAGGTGTACATGTATAACGTTAAAAGACTTACCTTATACTTACCTTTACCCTGATCATATTTTTTTTGTATTCAAAGAAAGAATAATGAAACCAAATTTGGAATTATCTTTTATTCAGTCATATTTAAAATAAAATCAATGATCAGCTGCTGCTTTGGGACACACAAGGGAACGGGAACCACAGGGCGGCACCTTTAGAGAGAAGAAAACATCAGTAATCAAAACAGTGAATAATAAATAATAAATAAGAAATAAAAATAATAAATTGCATCAATTGCTTACGGGCTAAATATCGAGTAAACACTATATATACTCCAATGGATGGCTAGTCATGATAAAATTCAAAGAAAAATTAACAGTGTGGTAAACTCCACACACTTTCTTCTACTATCCTTCACCCCATTCTTTTCACCCCATCTTTCCCTCATTTTATCTCCTCTACTCTACTTTACCCACCCTTTCTCTTTCCGATTCCGATTCCGTTCAGTCATTCCACAGCTACTGAGGAAGTGTTAAGGAACCCGAAATCGCATTAAAACAAGGATGAATATACTTTTTTTTTTTTTTTTTTTTTGTATTCTCTGAAGAACGTTTAGGAGTTGGCCGAGATTCGTTTGCTACTCTGCCATATCACACAGTTTATCTTAAATATATCCGTTCTTTTTTACTTTTAATTGAAATTCAAGTATTAAGTATGTATTATTTTGCTCAGCAAACCATACAGTGCTACGAAGGGTTCGGGTTTTCAGATAATACATAGTTTGGGTTTTACATAAATATCACAGCATTTGACAACATAGCTTTGCGACGTTGTCATTTAGGTCAAGTACCCGGGTTGCTTATCGGTAGGATCAGGTGACTCAGATCAGAGAGAGGGGTGGCTCAGACTCTCAAGGGACACTCCCACGATGTAAGCAACTTCCATGTCCTCGCGTGTTTTTTACAGCCGGAGAAAGAGCTTATTTACAAGAATAAGTATTTTTAGAAGAGAAGGGCCAATAGAGGTTCTATCATTGCATCCTTCAGAGCAATAGCTTGAAAGCCAAAGGGACTAATGTGAGTGAGACTACAGGGCGACGAATCTGCATTGCCCTAAATCGAGATTACGCGAAACAATTACCACGAACAAATAAATTATAGAAAAAAATATTCACAAAGTATCATACAAAACCGAGAGAGAGAGAGAGAGAGAGAGAGAGAGAGAGAGAGAGAGAGAGAGAGAGAGAGAGAGAGAGAGAGAGAGAGAGAGAGAGAGAGAGGTAAGATGGTCGCCTGTCCTTTCCACCAATGGTGGTCCAGCTTTTTGAATACTGTTGGCCGCTTTGGCATTAAACATAAATGTCAAGAGCCACTTTTAGTAGCACAAGTTGCTTGTGTCATACTGCAATATTTAGTAGTAGTAGTAGTAGTAGTAGTAGTAGTAGTAGTAGTAAAAAGTAACCCAATTTGGAAATACTGATCCAGTGTTCCTGGTTTCTATACACCAAAACAAACACACATGGCCCACACTCCCAAACTGATCACGCACTTTCTCGGAAACACATTAATTGTGATTCATAGAGTAACAGTGAAATAAGACACCTAAAGCCTGACCCTAACTGAGAATGGTGAGTTTAAGAGTAAATGAAAAAAGGAAAAAAAATAGTAATAAGACATTATAAAAAAAAAGTTCTTGGTACAAAGAAGGGGCCATGTTCGTGACATGTACCATATATGGCCCTACTTTATAACCATGGAAAAGAACTTTGGCTCTGCAGACATGATGTTATTCTAGTAGCGCTATTTTAACAAGCTAATCGTTATTATTCTGTACACTTGAACATAGCTGAATAAAATTGAATTTTTTTTTTCACATCATAAAATTATTCAGTGAGCGCTTATGGGCCACACTAAATTAACTGGCGGGCCACTTGTGGCCTGCGGGCCTGCAGATGTACCACACTGTTAAACCGATAATTGGTCCTGTAGAGACACGGCAACGCAGCTCTCGGGGAATTTCCCTACTCGGTCAACGCCCAAATGTTCTTCCAGGAGTAAAAACACTATAGCTACGGCGAAGTTATCAACCAAATTTCAAAAGAGAATAACACTCTTATAAGATATAAAGAAAATATCAAATGCTGACCTAGAGATTACATTCAATGATATATATATATATATATATATATATATATATATATATATATATATATATATATATATATATATATATATATATATATATATATATATATATATATATCATATGTAATGTTAGATTTCGAGAATTCATCACAATGATCAGCGGAAATAATACTCGTACTGTAAATGACAGACTAGTCCGGTACTAGTTGTTACGCATTTCTGCGCTCGCTCTCAGCCACTCCCCTGGGCCCAAACCCAGTCCCAGTGTCTGTGTGGTCTTGATCGTGATTTGAAAATTTAGACTTTTGGTTGTCATATTCATAGTCTTCAAAATGTGAGAAAAAAAAAAGAATAAATTTGTCATAAAGAAGCGTAAATATGTTGAGGAGGCTAGTGGAATGATGTGATTTTTTTTATTTTTTTATGTAAGAAGGACACTGGCCAAGGGCAACAAAAATCTAATAAAAAAATGCCCACTGAAATGCTAGTCCCATAAAAGGGTCAAAGCAGTGGTCAAAAATTGATGAATAAGTGTCTTGAAACCTCCCTCTTGAAGGAATTCAAGTCATAGGAAGGTGGAAATACAGAACCAGGCAGGGAGTTCCAGAGTTTACCAAAGAAAGGGATGAATGATTGAGAATACTGGTTAACTCTTGCGTTAGAGAGGTGGACAGAATAGGGATGAGAGAAAGAAGAAAGTCTTGTACAGCGAGGCCGCGGAAGGAGGGGAGGCATGCAGTTAGCAAGATCAGAAGAGCAGTTAGCATGAAAATAGCGGTAGAAGACAGCTAGATATGCAACATTGCGGCGGTGAGAGAGAGAGGCTGAAGACAGTCAGTTAGAGGAGAGGAGTTGATGAGACGAAAAGCTTTTGATTCCACCCTGTCTAGAAGAGGCTGATGATGAGCTTAATTCTGTTGTCGCAAGTGTACGCCTAATGAGGACAACGTCAATTACTAGCACCAGCCAAAATGCGTTGTATGTGGCACTGAACTATCGAATGAAAACATAGTGAAACAGTATTAGTAAAATGGTGCTCCTCTCGCTCCTGTCCCCGCGTCTGTCTGACCTGATTGCACTGCTGAGTTATGTTTAGGCGGTCTTATGTCGTGCTTATCTTGTTAGGTTACGTTGTGCACCCTGTACCGGGTAGTATATCCCGGCCCCTAATTAATGAATCACATTGTTTCGTGGTCTCGAGAATTTGGCAACATTACTTGTTAGTGTTATATTACTTGTTAGTGTATAACGAACAATTCGCACGTTACATTGTTGTTTCGCCTTTAAGTCTTTACCGGCATTATTGCCTGTGATAGCACTGTATTAGTTCCTCTTTAACTGTTTTTTTTTTTTCCTCCTGCACAATCCTTTGTTCCAATTGAGTTGTGAAATGAATACCAGAAGTAGGCGTGGTTGTGGTCGGGACGCCAGGTCCAAGTCCACGCCCACTTCTATGAGTACTGCAACAAGTGGTGCTGAAGCTGCTGCTCTTGCATCCAGCACTTTCCATTGAACGGTTAATGGTCGAGTCTACTTTTGTGTTACCTGTTTCCAGTTATGGATGATGAGGATTGTGGGATTGCATGTGACACTTGTGATCAGTGGTGTCACGGCTCCCAGGTACGATAGATAGCAGCAATAGAGCGGTCAGAAAAGAAACTTGAGATGAAGTTACAGAAAGAAGGATAGAAGACTTAGGAGGGTAGTTTGGAAAACAAAAGCTTTGTGCCATACTCAATCAAAAGTTTTTGATATGTATAAGGCAACAGCAAAAGTTTCACCAAAATCTCTAAAAGAGGATGACCAAGACTCAGTAAAGCCAGAAGATCACCAGTAGAGAGGCCTTGACGGAACCCATACTGGTGATCAGACAGAAAGTTGTAAAGTGATAGATGTTTAAGAAACTTCCTGTTGAGGAGAGATTCAAAAACTTTACATAGGCAGGAAATTAAAGCAATAGGACGTAGTTTGAGGGATTAGAACGGTCACCCTTTATAGGAACAGGCTGAATGTAGGCAAATTTTCCATGCCCTCTCTGGCCTTAACACTTGGAAGGCTTATGGGCCTAATGGGGTTCCTTCTATTGTTCTCCGAAACTGCGCCTCCGTGCTTGCACTTTGCCTAGTCAAACTCTTCCAACTTTTCGAACTACCTTTCCTTCCTGCTGGAGGTTTGCCTACATTCAACCTGTTCCTAAAAAGGGTAACCGGTCTAATCCCTCAAACTACCGTCCTATTGGTTCGATTCCCTGTCTCTTTAAAGTTTTTGAGTCTATCCTCAGCAGGAAGATTCTTAAACATTTAACACTTCACAACCTTCTATCTGATCCCCAGTATGGGTTCTGTCGAGGACGCTCCATTGGTGATCTGGCTTTTTTACTGAGTCTTGGTCATCCTCTTTTAGGGATTTTAGTAAAACTTACGCTGTTGACTTAAACATAGCAAGAGTTGACATAGTCTGACACAAAGCTTTGATTTCCAAACTACCTTCCTACGTCTTCTATCCTTCTCTCTGTAACTTCATCTCAAGTTTTCTCTTGGAACGTTCTATTGCTACTTTGGTAGACGATCACTGTTCTCCTAAATCTATTAAGATTGGTGTTTCTCAGAATTCTGTCGTGTCACTCACTTTCTTCTTAATATTCGTTAATGATCTAAACCAAATTTCTTGGCCTTTCCACTCATACGCTGATGATACCACCCCGCACTTTTCCACATCTTTTCATAGGCGTCCAACCCTTCAGGAAGTATATATATATATATCATGCAGGAAAGCCACAGAATAAGTTTTTTTGATTGGGGCAGAGCAAACTTAGTAATGTTCAGTGCCTCAAAAACTTAATTCCTCTATCTATTAATTCGACACAACCTTGCAGATAACTATCCTCTCTTCTTCAATGACACCCAACTGTTCCACTCTTCTGCACTGAACATCCTCAGTCTGTCCTGTGTTTATAATCTATACTGGAAACTTCACATCTCATCTCTAGCTAAAATACCTTCTATAAAGTTGGGCGTTCTGAAACGTCTCTGCCAGTTTTTCTCATCCCCCCACCCCCAGTAGCTACTAACATTGTAATGGGGCCTTACTGCCCTTGTATGGAATATGTTTCACATGTTTGTGAAGGTTCCACTCATACCACTATTTTTAGACAAGTTGGAAGCAAAAGCTTTTTGTCTCATCAATTCCACTTCTCTAACTGATTGTCTTCAGCCTCATTCTCATCGGTGCTATGCTGCGTTTTGTGCTATCTTCTACCGCTATTTTCACGCTAACTGCTCTTCTGATGTTGCTAACTGCATGCCTTCCCTTCTTCCGCTGACTCGCTGCACAAGACCTTCATTTTTCTCTCATCCCTCTTCTGCCCACCTCTCTAATGCAAGAGTTAACCATTATTCTCAACCATTCGTCCCTTTCTCTGGTAAACTCTGAAATCCCATGCCTACTTCTGTATTTTCTGTATTCTGTATTGGACTCTCAACAGAAAGGTTTCAAGACACTTTTCGTATATTTTTTGGCCATTCTATCAGACATCTGTATGGGAACTGGCAATAAGTTCATAATTTTTCTTGTTCATTGCCAGTGGCCCTCTTATATATATATATATATATATATATATATATATATATATATATATATATATATATATATATATATATATATATATATATATATATATATATATATATATATATATTCGTCAATGATCTAAACCAAACTTCTTGGCCTTTCCACTCATACGCTGATGATATCATCTTTTCATAGGCGTCCAACCCTTCAGGAAGTATATATATCATGCAGGGAAGCATGAAGTTCCTAAATAATTATTATGTAGGTGGTAAATGTAGAGTGAAGTAAACAAAGGCATCTCAAACCCGTGAGGCACGAGTTGGGTCTCAGTGTAATACACTAATATAATACATAAATTTGTAATACTTTAATCTCAGTTTAAAATAATTTTTATATAACACAGTTTCTCTCCTAAAACATGTTTTCCTACTTTCCTCTCATATGTATACCTTGACCATGTCATGTACTTCATTCATGTTACATGACTTATAGTTTCCTTCCCTAAAACGTTTTCTCCTACTATTCACCCTTATACACACTTACAGTGTCATTTACCCAGCAAAAAAAAAAAAAAAAATAATAATAATAATAATAATAATAATAATAATAACAATAATAATGATGATAATAATAATAATAATAATAATAATAATAATAATAATAATAATAATAATAATAATAATAATAATAATAATAATAATAATAATAATCCGCGTGGAAGTCGAGAGAGAGAGAGAGAGAGAGAGAGAGAGAGAGAGAGAGAGAGAGAGAGAGAGAGAGAGAGAGAGAGAGAGAGAGGTGTTATGAGGCGAGTTTATTCCCGACAAGTTTTGCTCTCGGTTTCTTCAAGAGAACTGAGGAAGCTTTTGTGATCAAGGTTTCCAGATTTCCGAAGCAGAAAAAAAAGCCCCCTAAAAATGCCAAATGAACTACAGAAAATAATCATAAGTATAATATATATATTTATATATATATATATATATATATATATATATATATATATATATATATATATATATATATATATATATATATATATATATATATATATATATATATATATATATATATATATATATATATATATATATATATATATATATATACAAATGCAACGTAGTTTGTCGGTCGGCACAAAAAAAAAAAAAGTTCGGGACTGAACTATTGCTTGGGTGTGTGGTGAGTAATACATTGCACCAGCAGACGTATTTGTACGTAGGTTGCCGGTGATGGTGCCACATCTTTGGAGGTGTAACAATTACTTTGTCACCATGGCAGGCCCTGGTGACAATCTGGGTCCGTCGAGGGAGCTGCCGAATTCCTTGAATTTGAGGCACTCTCTGCTGATATATATGTTAATCATTGTGGTGACATTACCCACGTCTCTGCGATGCTAGAGGGAGTGGAGACGCGGTTTCGTGGCTGTTGCCGCCGATAAACCTCACTGCGCGGCTCTGATTATTGTCTATAATAATAAAGTGTCTACGCTGTACCGTCCCATGATAGTCATGACTAGTCTATATCCGAGCAAATATGCCCTTTGTAGAAGACCTCTAGACCCATGCTATCAAGCATTTACGACGCCAGTCTCAGGGATCTCAGCTTCCCCGAATCCTCGCTGACGAGCAGCTCAATGTGGGGTTTTGAAGGTCAGCCTTAGGTCGTTGTTGACTTTGTGAAATATTCATGCATATCATTGGTAATTTGGCGAAGAAAGCATAATTGGTTGGTATCGAATATATGGGAAAATGTAAAACGTTACATTGACACATAAATAGGTAGATAGATTGACTGATAGATAATTACGTATGATATCTGACTGACAGGTAAAAGAGGGTAATCAGCTCCTATTTTATTTTTTTTTTCTAATTAATCATCTATTGATTTCCAGCTTCTCTCAGGTTGCTTGTTAGTTCGTCATCCCATGAGTGGCCAGGTTTACAATGAGACTATTTTAACAATTAATTTAGTAACAGTCTTCAAGTACATAAGTATGCAATATACCAAAGTAAGATTATATGTCAACATTCATACGGATATCTTACTAAATATTTAGCAGTTTATTCTTAGTGCGGTCCTTGCATGGCGGCAAGATGGAAGAATTCTGAGAAAAAAAAAAAAAAAAAAAATCTCTTCAAAACATCTCCTGAGAACTTAAAATTTGCCAGGCCTATAATTTCATCCAATCTCCACTTGAAACTTATATTTATACACTTAAAACGCTCTAGATGAGTGTTCTATTTATTTGCAATATTTATATTTTTTTTTCCTTAACCTTATTCCACTAATAAGGCATCACGTATATCAACGCGTCATCTATCACAAGAAGAGACTGCCCATAGAACCATCTGAGCCCAGAATTTTACCTCCAGGAACAATGTCCACAGGCATCATAACTTTAGGATGCTGATAGAAGGCGAAGTGAGGTGCAAGGAAGAGTCTAAGAAGCACTTGCCTTTCGGTAAACACATTGTACCTGGTGCTCATGAAGATAATGACGAAAATCATGATGATTATGAGTAGAAAGCAACGTAGCAGTGGACACACACACACACACACACACACACATTTCCACAAAGGAGGCCCTTGTTCGATTCCCATCATGGAAAATAATTGCACACCGCATAGTGTATAGTTGGCACGCTCGGCTCACCGCCAAGTAGAGTTGAATTTCAGGCCCGGAAGCTGCGGGACAGATGTGAAAGCCTCTTAATGTATATGTAGCCCCTGGTCACCTGCCAGCAAGTAGGTAAGAGATATAAGCCGAGGGGTTGTGATCTCGCTGTCCCAGTGTGTGGTATGTGAGTGGTCTCAGTCTTACCCAAAGCTCTGTAACTATGAGCTGTGAGCTATCTCAATAGGAGAAAGGTTGTCTCTGTCATGAGACCAGCAGACCACCGTGGGTGATTAAAACAATTCTCTCTCTCTCTCTCTCTCTCTCTCTCTCTCTCTCTCTCTCTCTCTCTCTCTCTCTCTCTCTCTCTCTCTCTCTCTCTCTCTCTCTCTCTCTCTCTCCCATCGTTTAATTTTAACTGTTGCTTGCACCGACTGCTTATGAGTTTCAGGTGTCGATGGTTCATTAAATTAATTGAGCTTAGACCTTATAATCATCAACCAGAAAGATAACGCAGAAGTGATGAGGAAATTTTAGAGATTTCCTGAAATGCTTAGAATTCGAAGATGTGGAAAGGAATTAAATGGGTTGTGAATGAGTTTCCAGTGCCTCCTGTTCGTTTTCATAATGAGTGAAAACACAAGTGCCTTGAGTGTGAAAAGTCATCATGCTTTGTTACGAGGGATAGATGTTTCAATTTTACTCCATGTGGAAACTACACAAACTGAAAGACCATCCCGCTTCTTCTCACCTGTGGCTGGCAAATAAAATACAACCAGGTTGGATGAAGACAGATTAAATTTGCATAAGAAATCCATCTGGACAAGGCTTTTATAGATTAAGTCATTCCTGGCGTCACTCGGAGCATCACTATGCCACCAACTCACTCTCAGTTCCTCGCTTCCCTCTATAAAGCCCCCACTCTTTTACTGCCAGGGACGCTTATACAACTAGGCATGCGTATGAATAAAAGAAGAAAATAGATGGGAGACGCAGTGGAAGGAGAAGAAAAGGAAATAAAAGAAAAAAAATATTCTTTAACTTTAAGATTGCATTGTTTTGGGAAAGATTCCCCATTATTATTATCTTTTTTTTTTTTTCATTCTATTGTGATTTAAGCCTATGATTTCTTTACACACATTTTCTTTTATCTCATCCTCTAGCCTTATATTAGGTAAACAAGAAAGAAGCGTGACGAAAGGTGGTAAGGTGGACAGGCGACAGAGGAGAGTGTGCTTTACGAGGGTGAGGGAGTAGTTGATGAGGAAGGGAAGGAGGAGTGAAGGGGATTGTTGCAGGAATTAAGTGGGATTTGGACTCTGGATGGTTTCAGTGGGAGAGATGCGGGTAGGAAGCGAGGGAACTGTTATAATTGGAAGGGAGAATATGAGAAGAATAAGGAGAAACTGAGGTAATGTAGAGCACTAAGAAAAGACGGGAAAAGGAAATTGTGCCATGGTGATAACATCACGGGAGGATAAACGTGAAGAGGATGATAATGAGAAGATTACCACATAATAAAAAAGGAGAGAGAGAGAGAGAGAGAGAGAGAGAGAGAGAGAGAGAGAGAGAGAGAGAGAGAGAGAGAGAGAGAGTGGAGTATTTCCTTCGATCAAGGGAAGACAACTGCTGTCGTGGCTCTCGATATCGAGGGAGCGTTTGATAGAGCTTGACAAGCAGCCCTCGGATCAAATGTCAGCGCTAGGTAGGTATGAACCGACCATTTCCCCAGCTCTTTTACGATTACCTGAGTCAAAGACAAATAAATCCAACATGATGAACACCCAACATGATGAAGTTCCGAGATACAGTTGAGGTGAACAGGGAAAACATCATTGCATGTTGTGGAGTACGTGTAGAGTCCTTACTCCATCAGAAGCCAGCTGGAGTGGAAGGAAAGATGAAAAAAAAAACTGGCAGAGATGATTCAGAATACCCAACATCATAAAAGATGTTTTAGCTAGAGATGAGATATGAAGTTTCCAGTCTAGATTATAAATAAAGGACCGACCAAGGATGTTCAGTGTAGAAGAGGGGGACAGTTGAGAGTCCTTGAAGACGAGAGAATAGTTGTTTGACAGGCTGTGTCGAGTTGATAGATGGAGGAATTATTTTTTTGAGGTATTGAACAATCCTAAGTTTGCTCTGCCCCAATCAGAAATTTTAGATCGATCCGAAGTCAGGCGTTCTGTGGCTTCCCGGCTAGAACTGTTTACTTCCTGAAAGGTTGGATATCTATGTAAAGACGTGTAAAAGTGAAGGGTTGTATCATCAGCGTAGGTGTGGATAGGGCAAGAAGTTTGATTTAGAAAATCATTGATGGATAATAGGAAGAGAGAGGTTGACAATTCAGAACCATAAAGAACACCACTGTTAATAGATTTAAAAGGACAGTGACTGTCTACCACAGCAGCAAGAGGGGAAACTTAACTTGAAGTTACAAAGAGAAAGATATAAGCTGTAGAAGGGTAGTTTGGAAATCAAAGCTTTGTGCCAGACTCTGTCGAAATTTTTAATGTCTAAGGTAACAGCAAAAGTTTCACTAAAATCCATTAAAAAGGATGACCAAAACTCAGTAAGGAAGCTCAGTAAAGCTAAGAAATCATCAGTAGAACGGCCTTGACGGAAGGTATACTGGCTATCAGATAGAAGGTTGTGAAGTAATAAATGTTTAAGAGTCTTTCTGTTGAGAATAAATAAACTTTAGATAGGCAATAAATTAAAACAATAGGACGGTAGTTTGAGGAATCAGAACGGTCACCCTTTTTAGGAACCAGCTGAATGTTTGCAAATTTCAAGCAAGAAGGAAATGTACATGTTGATAGACAGATTTGAAAGAATTTGACTAGGCAAAGTGCAAGCACGGAGGCACGGATTCGAAGAACAATAGGAGTGACCCCATCAGGTCCGTAAGCCTTCCGAGGGTTTAGGCCATCAAAGGCATTGAAAAAATCACTGCGAAGGATCTTAACAAGTAGCATGAAATAGTCAATGGGTGGAGGAGAGGGAGGAACAAGCCCTGAATTATCCTAGGTAGTTTTAAGCAAAGTTTTGAGCTAAGAGTTCAGTATTAGAAATATATGAGATAACAGTGGTGCCAGAAAGTTAAAATAAAGGATGGAAAGACGAAGAAGCAAAGTCATTGGAAAAGCTTTTGACTAGGTGTCAGAAGTCACGAAGGGAGTTACATCTTGAAAGATTTAGACACTTTCTATTAATGGAGTTTTTGGCTTGTTGGATAACAGACTTGGCATGATTCCGGAAAGAAATATAAAGTGCATGAGATTCAAGTGACGAAATGCTCAAGTGCCTTTTGTGGGCCACCTCTCTATCATGTATAGCACTAGAACAAGCTGTTAAACCAAGGTTTGGAAGGTTTTGGTCAAGAGAAAGAGTGAGGAATGTACGTCTCCATGCCAGACATTATATATATACATATATATATATATATATATATATATATATATATATATATATATATATATATATATATATA
Source organism: Scylla paramamosain (assembly GCF_035594125.1). Lineage (NCBI taxonomy): Eukaryota > Metazoa > Arthropoda > Malacostraca > Decapoda > Portunidae > Scylla > Scylla paramamosain. The sequence continues at coordinate 18,459,558 of NC_087159.1, forward strand.
TATATATATATATATATATATAATAGGAGTTTCCATAATAATCTGCCAATAAGGAAAGTTTTTTTTTTATGTAGAAGGGACACTGACCAAGGGCAACAATAATCCGAAAAAAAAATGCCCACTGAAATACCAGTCCCATAAAAAGGGTAAAAAACGGTAGTCAAAAATTGAAGGATAAGTGTCTTGAAACCTCCCTCTTGAAGGAATTAAAGTCATAGGAAGATGGAAATACAGAAGCAGGCAGGGAGTTCCAGAGTTTACCAGAGAAAGGGATGAATGATTGAGAATACTGGTTAACTCTTGCGTTAGAGAGGTAGACAGAATAGGGGTGAGAGAAAGAAGAGAGTCTTGTGCAGCGAGGCCGCGGGAGGAAGGGAGGCATGCAGTTAGCAAGATCAGAAGAGCAGTTAACATGAAAATAGTGGTAGAAGACAGCTACAGATGCAACATTGCGGCGGTGAGAGAGAGCCTGAAGGCAGTCAGTTAGAGGAGAGGAATTGATGACACGAAAAGCTTTTTATTCCACCCTGTCTAGAAGAGCAGTACGAGGATGTTCATTGTAGAAGAGGGGGATAGTTGAGTGTCATTGAAGAAGAGGGGATAGTTGTCTGGAAGGCTGTGTCGAGTTGATAGATGGAGGAATTGAGTTTTTGAGGCATTGAACAATACCAAGTTTGCTCTGCCCCAATCAGAAATTTTAGAAAGATCATAAGTCAAGCGTTCTGTGCCTTCCCTGCGTGAAATGTTTACATCCTGAAGGGTTGGTCGTCTATGAAAAGACGTGGAAAAGTGCAGGGTGGTATCATCAGCGTAGGAGTGGATAGGACAAGAAGTTTGGTTTAGAAGATCATTAATGAATAATAAGAAGAGAGTAGGTGACAGGACATAACCCTGAGGAACACCACTGTTAATAGATTTAGAAGAACAGTGACCGTCTATCACGGCAGCAATAGAACGGTCAGAAAGAAAACTTGAGATGAAGTTACAGAGAGAAGGATAGAAGCCGTAGGAGGGTAGTTTGGAAATCAGAATCTTGTGCCAGACTCTATCAAAAGCTTTTGATATGTCCAAGGCAACAACAAAAGTTTCACCAATATCTCTAAAAGAGGATGACCAAGACTCGGTAAGGAAAGCCAGAAGATCACCAGTAGAGCGGCCTTGACGGAACCCATACTGGCGATCAGATAGAAGGTTGTGAAGTGATAGATGTTTAAGAATCTTCCTGTTGAGGATAGATTCAAAAACTTTAGATAGGCAGGAAATTAAAGCAATAGGAAGGTAGTTTGAGGGATTAGAACGGTCATCCTTTTTTAGGAACAGGCTGAATGTAGGCAAACTGCCAGCAAGAAGGAAAGGTAGATGTTGACAGACAGAGCTGAAAGAGTTTGACTAGGCAAGGTGCAAGCACGGAGGCACAGTTTCGGAGAACAATAGAAGGGACCCCATCAGGTCCATAAGCCTTCCGAGGGTTTAGGCCAGTAAGGGCATGGAAAACATCATTGCAAAGAATTTTCATAGGTAGCATGAAATAGTCAGAGGGTGGAGGAGAGGGAGGAACAAGCCCATAATCGTCCAAGGTAGCGTTTTTAGCAAAGGTTTGAGCGAAGATTTCAGCTTTAGAAATAGATGTGATAGCAGTGGTGCCATCCGGTTGAAATAAAGGGGGGAAAGAAGAAGAAGCAAAGATCTAACTCCCCTCACGAGGGGAGTTAGATCTTGAAAGGTTCTGACACTTTCTGTTAATGAAGGAGTTTTGGCTAATTGGAGAACAGACTTGGTATGGTTCCAGGCAGAAATATAAAGTGTATTAGATTCTGGTGATGGAAGGCTTAAGTACCTTTTGTGGGCCACTTCTCTATCATGTATAGCACGAGAACAAGCTGTGTTAAACCAAGGTTTGGAAGGTTTAAGTCGAGAAAAAAAGTGAGGAATATACGCCTCCATGCCAGACATTATCACCTCTGTTATGTGCTCAGCACACAAAGACGGGTCTCTGACACGGAAACAGTAGTCATTCCAAGGAAGATCAGCATAATACCTCCTCAGGTCCCCCCAACTAGCAGAGGCAAAACGCCAGAGGCATCTTCGCTTAGGGGGATCCTGAGGAGGGATTGGAGCGATAGCACAAGATACAGAGATGAGATTGTGATCGGAGGAGCCCAACGGAGAAGAAAGGGTGACAGCATAAGCAGAAGGATTAGAGGTCAGGAAAAGGTCAAGAATGTTGGGCGTATCTCCAAGACGGTCAGGAAAACGAGTAGGGTGTTGCACCAATTGCTCTAGATCATGGAGGATAGCAAATTTGAAGGCTAGTCCACCAGGATGGTCAGTGAAGGGAGAGGAAAGTAAAATCTGGTGGTGAACATTGAAGTCTCCAAGAATGGAGATCTCTGCAATAGGGAAGAGGGTCAGAATGTGCTCCACTTTGGAAGTTAAGTAGTCATAGAATTTCTTATAGTCAGAGGAGTTAGGTGAGAGGTATACAGCACAGATAAATTTAGTTTGAGAGTGACTCTGTAGTCGTAGCCAGATGGTGGGAAACTCGGAAGATTCAAGAGCGTGGGCACGAGAGCAGGTTAAGTCATTCGCACATAAACGCAACATCCAGCTTTGGATCGAAAATGAGGATAGAGAAAGTAGGAGGGAACAGAAAAGGGGCTACTGTCAGGTACCTCAGACACCTGAGTTTCAGTGAGGAAAAGAAAATGAGGTTTAGAAGAGGAGAGGTGGTATTCTACAGATTGAAAATTAGATCTTAGACCGCGAATGTTGCAGAAGTTAATGAAGAAAAAGTTGAAGGGGGTGTCAAGACACTTAGGGTCGTCGACAAAAAAGGCAGTCCGACCTGGGGACATTTATGGTCCCCTCCCCAGATGGGGACTCCGAGGCTGGTGTAGGAGTCGCCATGATGATTTTGAAATTTTTGAGTGTAGGGTGTGTGTGTTATTAGGTGCTTGTAGTTTTGTGTAGAGGAAGAGAGTTGTCTTTAGAGGGCAGGCTGTGACTGCCCCCTTGTGTTGTGAGATACAAAGGGAAACGTTCAGTGATGTCACACCTGGGTTTAATGATAAGTTCACAGCACCCCCTGAACAGTGCTTTAGACCTCACTGGGAGTAATTATCGTTTCGGCAGGTGTGTCTATATTACACACAGTATACCAAGGTATATGACCTTGGCTGTGCGAGTGTACAGGTCGAGCTTGCGCAGTAAGCGGTGAGTGACCTCCCGTATGTTCGTGGGCACTCTTCCATAGCTGTTTTTTTGTGTCTCTTGATAGTTGCTCTATGTTATCTTAAATACCACTCGAGCTGATTCAGTTAAGACGTAGAGGACCTAAGTAATTAACTGTGCTGTGAAATTTACTTCTTTCTCAGGTCCTGACAAGGTTTGCTGTACTGGAGGCTGTAAACGACACTACTCGGCTTGAGGCTAAAACACTCTGTTGGACTGTGGGAGGACTGTCACGGAGGGCGGAAGTCTAACGGGGCATTATACCTTGACCATATACTCGTACATGTTATTGTATGTTAACTGTTTTACCTAGTCGTGGTTGTCGATTCTTTCGCAGCTTTAGGTGTTAAGTTTTGCTCTGCGTATTTCCTTTGTCTATGGGTCGGTAAAACGGTCTGGTGATCTCAAATTAGTGTGACCTGGAGTTAGGATTGCTGTGAAAAGTGTGCAGTAATCATAAGGGACCGTGAACACCCGTATTGAGCCTTGCACTGAGTCCACATAGGAGATTGCCCAGGGAAGCTAGTTCATGTGCGACAGCTTGGTGAAGGGGCTGGGAATTGCGTTCGTAACAGAAATTGGCGACCTCGCCAGGACAGCTGGGGGCTTCGTTGCCCCGTGGAGAAAAAACGTTGTTTGCGTCGTGTTCTTGCGTGTGCCCACATTCAGTGTAAGCCATGGAGGGCAAGGCTAGTAGTAGAGGTGACTCGCGACCTGAGTCCCCTGTGTCTGCTGGTAACAGCAGTGTAAATCTGGCCCAATTCAATGTGAGGACACCTAGTCCCACACACAGCGTCCACGGACGTGTTAGTCCTGCCCGTAGCGTTGGTGGTTTCTCCCAGACCGAAGGCATGTCTGAGGAAATGAGATTTAAATTGGAGATGAGGGGAATGGAATTAAAAACTGAGGAAATGAGATTGAAGAATGAGAAGGCTAGAGAAGCCGGGAGGCTTGAAGCCGAGAGGGAAGCTAAGAGATTTGAGGCCGAGGAGAAGACCTGATTACTTAAAACCGAGAAAGAGAAAGAGATGAGGCTGTCTGAAGCCGAGAAGGAGGCGAATATGTATGAGAGGGAGGAGGCTGAAAAGAATAGGATATATGAGTTGGAGGAGACTCGAATAGAAGTTTATTCGTCTCATGGCTTGAGGAGAGGAAAAGGAGCTAAGGAGGATACAGTAAAAAGCCAGATGGTGAGAAGCTTGAAGTTGATTCCTGAACTCGATGAAAAAAAGGTGACAGAGTCGTTTAGGGGTTTTGAGAAGAAAGCTTCAGAATTTGATTGGCCTCAGGAGAGATAGGTTGGCCTTGTTGCCAATATGTTGAAGGGTGTATGATAGGATGTCTTGGGGGTGTATGATAGGATGTCAATTGAGGACTTGAAGGATTATGAAGAGTTTAAGGCTGACATCCTCAGGGCTTATGAGGCGTATAGGCTGCAGTTACGTGGAGGGAAGAAAAAGCTTGAATGTGCTCGCTATCTGGAGGAGACATTTGAAAAGTGGATTGCTAGTGAGCAGGCTACCTCTTACCGTGAGTTAAAGAAAAAAAAACTCACGGTAATGGAGTAGTTTATTAATGTGGCCGAGAAGGAGTTAGTACCGCTGCTCCATGAGAAAAGGTTCAAAGCCTTAAGGAGGCTGCTACATTGGCGGATGATCATGTGTTGGCCCACCGCTATGCATCCCACCACGGCGGTATGGGAGTTAAGCTGCCTGTGGAGAAATGGTCACGAGGCATTGGGGGTGATAGTGTTGGCCCCACCGGAAATTCTTGCCACAGCGGTGGGTTTGGCAATGAGTCTGTGCCCGGGAATTCATATAGCACCAGGCCTCCTTTCAACCCAAACAGGAGAGCAACAGGGTGTATGATGCATAGCATCCCTTAATTTAATAACCAGCCTGCCTGTTACCACCGCAAGGCTGCGGGGTACTTATGGTCTAATTGACCCAAGTTGATCACGCCTTCCGCCCCAAAACCTACCCAAAAACCAGTAGCCTTGCTGGTCTGGCCAGACCAGAGTAAGGAGGAAGCTTTTGACTCCCCGTACAATCCGGCCGGAGAGAAGACTCCCGTGTCAGCAGTTAGCATTCCACCTGAGAAAGCGAGGTCGAGGTTAGGTTGGTGCCGCCCTTTCTTTTGTCAGGGGACTGTCGAAATTTCGGGGGTGGCGTATCCTGTCATAGTGTTGCGTGCCAGAGGTAACCTCCGGGAAGACAGTACTGTGTTGAGGCATCAATGCTGTCGAGAGGTTTGCCACTACTAACGTGAGGCTGACGTGTCCGCTAGTGACCACAGAAGCGCAACTGGCCGTGGCGGAGGACCTGCCAATATCGGGGTTGACTTCCTTTTGGGAAATGATCTGGCAGGAGGGAGAGTTTGGGTACAGCCCCCACCCGCGGACCACGTCTCAGACATGGAGGCTGCTGAGGTCCCCGATTGTTATCATCCGCCCCATGGCAAGGAGGGTGAGTTGAGTGGACGATTTAGAGTCGGACTGGTCCTTAAATCAGAATGGTGGGGCTGACGCACCTGTCTTGGCTGGGGATGTTGCTGCGTGTGAGGCTGAAGTGTTGGGTTTGGAAAGCCTATTTGCTAGCCACCCCACTCGGCAGCGCATTCCGGAGGTGGCGACCATCACTTGACGTGGGGACTGTGGGTGCCGGTGCACAGTCCGCGCCGCAGCCTGGTGTGTCGGGCATGTTAGGGGTCACTGCCGAGGGTGGGGTGGCTCCCAGCTCTACGGCGGAGATGTAGTTTCCTCCCCTGCAGAATGTCCCAGAGGCAGGGAACAGGCGGTTCCCTTGCCAGGTGTAAACTCGACGAGTGAGGTCCCTTGTAGTGGCCCACCTGTGTTAACCGCTGAGCCGGCGGCCAGTCAGATGTCTGGAGAAGATAAGGTTTCCCCCAGCTCTGCAAGTGACTCGCTCGCAGGGGGACTAGGGTGTCGGCTTTGCCTCTGCCGCCTGACCCTGTATTCCTGAAGGTTCTTAATGACGTTCAGCCTGATGAACTTAATGGTGAGCAACAGGTAGATGAAGAGCTGTCCCCATGCTTTGCAAAGTTGGGTGAAGGTAGTGAAGAAGTGGTGGGTAGGGAAGAATTTGTGCTATGGAAGAAAATTTTGTATCGTTGGTAGAGAGAAGCTGATAGTGGTGAATTAATCCAAGTGTTAGTGCGGTCTAAGTTCCGAGAAGCACTCGTGCTATTGGCACATGGGAGCCTGATGCCAGGTGACCTCGGAATTATGAAAACCGTGGTGAGGCTACGGAGGAATTTTTGGTGGCCCAGTAGTGTTGCTACCATTCTTGAGTACTGCCACTCATGTCAGATGGTTGGCAAGTTTAAACAAGTGCCACCCTTGGCACCTCTTCACCCTATCCCCGCTGCTGATCCTCCCTTCACCCGATTATTTATTAATATTGTGGGTCCTCTACTCCCTTCTCGAGCAGACTATAAGTACCTGCTGACTATAATGTATGCCACCACGAGGTACCCAAAAGCCATACCCATCAAGAGCATCCATTCCAAGGTGGTGCTCAAGGCTCTACTTCAATTTTTTTACTCATTTTGGACTGCCTTCAGAGTCCAGTCAGACCAAGCTTGCTCAAACCATGATTGAGTGGAAGATTAAGCATGTCCTGTCCAGTGCCTACCACCCTCAGTCACAAGGAGCCTTGGAGCGGCACCACAAAACCTTGAAAACCATGTTGAGAACTTTTTGTCCGGACCATGACAAAGATTGGGATAAGACGGTCCGTTATGTAATGTTTGCTGTGCAAGAGGTGCCTTCTGAGTCGTTGGGGTTCTCGCCGAACCAGCTGGTGTTCGGGCACCGTGCGTGGCCTGTTGGATGTGGTTTGAGACGCCTGGTGCTGTCCCAGGTCAGGTCCTCTGGAATCTTTGTTGAACATGGTGATGTGCACACGGGAGAGGTTAATGAATGCACTTGAGTTGGCTTGGTTGCACCTGGGCCAGGCTCAGAAGCACATGAAGATCCACTATGACTGGAAGGCCAAGTACCGATGTTTTGCCCATAAGGATGAGGTGCTGGTGTTACTCCCGACTCAGGGACAGCTATTGGCTGCACGCTATAGCGGTCCTTATGTAGTGGAGAGGCGTGAGGGTGAGTTAGATTATCTGGTTGCCACTCCCAACTGGCGAAAGCAGGTTCAGCTTTGCCATGTTAATATGATGAAGCCTTATATTGCAAGAGTGGCCAGCAAGGCTCTTTAGTTTCTGTCGTGGAAGAGGCGCCTTTAATTTTGTTTTTGGGAAATGAAGGAGAGGAACAGAATAGTGCCCAAATTATAAAGGAGAAACTGAGCCATTTGGCTGAGGTGTGCCAGTGGGAAATAGATCGGATGGTAAAAAGTCACTCGGTCTTTCGCAGTACTCCAGGAAGCAGAGCACGATATTGAAGTAGGAGATGCGGTTCCTGTGAAACTACCCTCCCCCCGATACCATCCCCAAAAGCAGCAGTTGTTGGGAGAGGAATTAGACTATTTACTGGAGATTGGGCTCATTAAGAGGGCTTATAGTAAATGGAGTTCACTTGTCATCCTCCAACCAAAACCTGACTGACGGCCAGGTCAGGTTCGGTATCGACTTTAAAAAAAATTATTTTCTGTGGACCACATTGGGGCGGCCACATCTATTACAAAAAATTATCTTATTAAGGAGCACTGACAGGTCCCTTTGACGGACCAGGCCAA
>NC_087159.1:18472500-18547500 GCF_035594125.1 Scylla paramamosain
TGAACTTATCATTAAACCCAGCTGTGACCTCACTGAATGTTTCCCTTTGTGTCTCACAACACAAAGGGGGCAGTCACAGCCTGCCCTCTAAAGACAACTCGCTTCCTCCACACAAAACTACAAGCACCTAATAACACACACCCTTCGCTCAAAAATTTTAAAATCATCATGGCGACTCCTACACCAGCCTCGGAGTCCCCATCTGGGGAGGGGACCATAAATGTCCCCAGGTCGGACTGCCTTTCTGTCGACGACCCTAAGTGTCTTGACACCCCCCTCAACTTTTTCTTCATTAACTTCTGCAACATTCGCGGTCTAAGATCTAATTTTCAACCTGTAGAACACCACCTCTCCTCTTCTAAATCTCATCTTCTTTTCCTCACTGAAACTCAGGTGTCTGAGGGAACTGACAGTAGCCCCTTTTCTGTTCCCTCATACTTTCTCTATCTTCATTTTCGATCCAAAGCTGGATGCTGCATTTATGTGCGCAATGACTTAACCTGCTCTCGTGCCCACGCTCTTGAATCTTCCGAGTTTTCCACCATCTGGCTACGACTACAGAGTCACTCTCATACTAAATTTATCTGTGCTGTATACCTCTCACCTAACTCCTCTGATTATAAGAAATTCTTTGACTACTTAACTTCCAAAGTGGAGCACATTCTGACCCTCTTCCCTTTTGATCTCAGAGATCAGAGATCTCCATTCTTGGAGACTTCAATGTTCACCACCAGCTTTGGCTTTCCTCTCCTTTCAATGACCATCTTGGTGAACTAGCCTACAACTTTGCTATCCTCCACGACCTAGAACAATTGGTGCAACACCCTACTCGTATTCCTGACCGTCTTGGAGATACACCCAACATTTTTTACCTTTTCCTGACCTCTAATCCTTCTGCTTATGCTGTCATCCTTTCTTCTCCGTTGGGCTCCTCCGATTACAATCTCATCTCTGGATCTTGTCCTATCGCTCCAATTCCTCCTCAGGATCCCCCTAAGCGAAGGTGCCTCTGGCGTTTTGCCTCTGCTAGTTGGGGGACCTGAGGAGGTATTTTGCTGATTTTCCTTGGAATGACTACTGCTTCCGTGTCAGAGACTCGTCTTTGTGTGCTGAGCGCATAACAGAAGTGATAGTGTCTGGCATGGAGACGTACATTCCTCACTCTTTTTCTCGTCCTAAACCTTCTAAACCTTGGTTTAACACAGCTTGTTCTCATGCTATACATGATAGAGAGGTGGCCTACAAAAGGTACTTAAGCCTTCCATCACCAGAATCTCATGCACTTTATATTTCTGCCCGGAACCATGCCAAGTCTGTTCTCCAACTAGCCAAAAAACTCCTTCATTAACAGAAAATGTTAAAATCTTTCAAGATCTAACTCCCCTCGTGACTTCTGGCAGCTAGCCAAAAATATCTCCAATAACTTTGCTACTTCTTCTTTCCCTCCTATATTTCAACCGGATGGCACCACTGCTATCACATCTATTTATAAAGCTGAACTCTTCGCTCTTTGAACCTTTGCTAAAAATTCTACCTTGGACGATTATGGGCTTGTTCCTCCCTCTCCTCCACACTCTGACTGCTTCATGTTACCTATTAAAATTTTTCGCAATGATGTTTTCCATGCCCTCGCTGGCATAAACCCTCGGAAGGCTTATGGACCTGATGGGGTCCCTCCTATTGTTCTTTGAAACTGTGCCTCCGTGCTAGCACCTTGCCTAGTCGAACTCTTTCAGCTCTGTCTGTCAACTTTCCTTCTTGCTGGAAGTTTGCCTACATTTAACCTGTTCCTAAAAAGGGTGACCGTTCTAATCTCTCAAACTACCGTCCTATTGCTTTAATTTCCTGCTTATCTAAAGTTTTTGAATCTATCCTCAACAGGAAGATTCTTAAACATCCATCACTTCACAACCTTCTATCTACTCGCCAGTATGGGTTCCGTCAAGGCCGCTCTACTGGTGATCTGGCTTTCCTTACTGAGTCTTGGTCATCCTCTTTTAGAGATTTTGGTGAAACTTTTGCTGTTGCCTTGGACATATCAAAAGCTTTTGATAGAGTCTGGCACAAAGCTTTGATTTCCAAACTACCCTTCTACAGCTTCTATCCTTCTCTCTGTAACTTCATCTCAAGTTTCCTTTCTGACCGTTCTATTGCTGCTGTGGTAGACGGTCACTTTTCTTCTAAATCTATTAACAGTGGTGTTTCTCAGGGTTCTGTCTTGTCACCCACTCTCTTCTTATTATTCATTAATGATCTTCTAAACCAAACTTCTTGTCCTATCCATTCCTACGCTGATGATACCACCCTGCACTTTTCCACGAGGTGTTCTTTCTTACCATGCTCAAATCCTGAGTCACCATGCACCCCACGTGCGCTCTCTCCTGACCACTCCCGCCTGCTCCTTTTCTCGCCGCTCCCGTCTCTCCTCTCCACACCTGACTCGTCTCTGTGGCGACACCTGTCTGACGCCAGACCCTGTCGACGCCTGCTCCTACTCACGCCGCCGCTTCTCTTCTCTGGTCGCCGCTCCTGCTTCTCTCTTGAGGTGTGGGTGTTCCTTAGCTCCTTCCCCGAGCCACCCCCACCCACCACCCTCTCCACCAGTGCTCACAGCCAGGCGTCATCGGTCATCTTCCTGGGACGCTCCTCGCGCCACAGCCGTGTTCTTCCAGTCATCTGCTGTCCCTTCCTTGCACAAATTAAGTACCCAGTCTCATTCTGATTATTATTGTGCACTCTTCCTTCTCCTGCTAATAAGTCGTGCCTATCTGTTTATTCATCTAATTCTCTAACCGTCTATCTGTCTGTCTGTCTGTCTGTCTATCCGTCTCCTGTCGTCTGTCTATCTGTCAGTCTGCCTATCCGTCTCCTGCCGTCTGTCTACACGTCTGTCTGTCTATCAGTGATTATATCCTTCCCTTCTGTCTTTTATTATTATTGTTGTTTTTTGTGTTCTCATATTGTGTGCTATTTGTGTTATCATATTCTGTGCTGTTCTGTCTTATCATATTGTGTGGTATTCTGTGTGTTTTATATTTCTGTGCATATTATTCCTTGATTATCTGTGCACCACACGTTGCTCATGCAAACTTGCTCACAGTCTGCACTATCTCCTTCATTACCTGCCACAATGTCTACTGAAACCACCGCTACTCCTCATACCACCTTCATACACGAATCTCATCACCTTCCTAATTTTTCTGGTGCTGGCACGAAGACTATTCATCAGTTTATTCAGAATATTGAGGAGGAATGGACTCGACGTTCAGCCACATCTGATAAGGAAAAAAAATATCCATTTTAAAATCACATATCTGTCACGAGCCTTCGAGTCTCGCTGGCCTGTTGGTGAAATCAGATAAATTTGCTTCTCTCACTGACTCTGAAGACTTCACCACTTACCTCAGAAATCATTTCCAGAGTCATTCCAAGCTTGGAGCCACCCATTCTCTTAAACTTTCCAAATCTATCCCACAGCACGTACGCTCGCACACTAATCCTTACCAGACAGAAAACATTGCTTCTTCTCTGAGCTCGGAATTGATCGCTCAACTCCAAGACTCAAAGTGGTTTACTAATGACTCACTGTTAAAAAGGCTCATAGATTATATCTTATTTACCACCTTCCTTGATGCTCCCACTTTCCAGGTCGCAAGTGACATCGAATTCCACAAATGAGATTACATGTATGATGTCTGCAAACTCTGATAAGCGACCTATATCCACCTCTGATTCTATCCAGGTAATTAGTGCCTCTTCACCTGATTCTTTCACCTCTCCTCATCTCCCACCTTTCCGTTCTTCTCCTTCTAGTGGACGCTACATTAGACGCGCATCCCCTTCACCTCGATATCAGTACACCCGATTGAGATCGAGATCAAGAAATGTCACTTGCGACCGTTGCAAGCTGCCTGGTCATGTTCTCGCGAAGTGTAGGGTTGTTCTTGATAGCTCAAGAAGACACTCATTCGATTCTGAAGCATTCTGTTCCTACCACAAAAGGGTAGGTCATTTCTTGGAAGACTGCTGGTATTATCATGCGCAGTCTCAGGTTCGACAAACATCGTCGGGAAACCCTTCGCGTCCTTCTCTGAACAATCCATCATAACATCATCATCCATCCTCACATCTTCACCTTCTCATGTGCCTAAACATCGTACAAAACACAAGGTATGCTTCACTCATCCTCTTAACTCGGCGCTTCCTTCAGTTAACATTAGATATGCTGGATTATTCAGTGGCATTATCACAGATGTTACGTTACACTCTGCATCATACAAAGCTTTCTTTGACATGGGTGCTGCGGTTAACCTTATTAAGATGGATGTGTTTAGATGCCTCTCTTCCTCTTCTCACAATCACATCACTGCACTACCTCCTTATATTAACCTCAATGGTATATCTGGGAAAATTATCTTACCGCACGGGAAAGTACTCTGACCACTGTCTTTATCACCCTCAGGAACCAGACATTATGTGATTATTTTTGTATTGTATCAAAGGAATCTTTCAATGCTGATCTTCTCATAGGATTCAACACCATGTGCAAATATGACATCAGTCTTTTCCTTGAAATCAATGAAATCGCTCAAAGGGATACTTATATTCCTACTGTTCTTCTATCTGATACTTCCTCTCTTTCTGGTGTTTTAACATCTGTTGCAACTCTTCCTTCTACTGGCGATCAGATATTATTTACACGGGGTTCTTGTGTCACATCATATAGTTTGCCTGTCTCCTAGCCTCATTCTCTATCAAATTCCCAGTCAGACCACGGTGTAACTTCTTGTAAACACATTTTGCTAGCAGATCCGGTAACGCTATCTGAATGTGCTTTATATGTTGTAAATGCTAAGGTTAAGTTTGCTGTATCAGGCACTGGAATCCTCTGTTATGCACAATAATCTCCATACAAAAGTATTGAGTTAGAATCCGTTCTTACCACAGTCGATGACAATCGATTCTGCAAAATCGGGCTGAAAAACGTCACATCTACGCCTGTCAAGCTCAAAGCAGATGTGCTACTCGGAGAAACCTTGCATTACTCTGAGAAAGTTGTAATCTTGGATGATTTACCTTCTTCCTCTATCAATAATGTATCTGCATCTTCCGCCTATCACGGATGATCACATACTTGATTTCCCAATATTTCAACAAAAATTAATCGCTCTCCTAAATTCTTTCAGGAATGTTGTTTCCCTCCCTGGTGAACCTCTGGGCCACACAGATGTCATCACCCACTCTATCCATATGACGCCTGGGTCCAGACTATCTTACACCCCCAGCTACAGGATGCCACACAGCCATCGTGTTCTGCTTGATGACGCTGTGCGAGGTATGTTACTTTAGGATGTAGTGGAACTTGCCTGTTCACTTCATAACGCTACCTTGTTACTCGTTCCAAAGAAACAAGGCCATTGGCGTGTCATTGTCGACTTCAGGAAACTAAACGCATCTACCATTCCTGACCGTTTTCCAATGCCGAAGTTAGGTGAGCTTCAGTCTCTTAGTGATTCAAATAAGGTATTTTCCAGCCTTGATTTACATTTAGGATTCTTCCAAGTTGAGCTCGAGGAAAGTTCGCGTTCATATGCTGCTTTCACTACCTCCTGTGGCCAATTCATATTCAAACGCATGGCTCAAGGTCTACGTAACTCGCCTTTAACGTTTCAAAGATTGGTGAATTCTTTTCTCTCAGGTCCCATCGGTAAAAGTGTATTTTCCTTCCATGATGACGTTACGATTGCGTCATATTCTCTACAGGACCATTTCCAGACACTGTCTCTCGTTCTATCGCGCTTTCAAGTTGCTGGCTTAAAGATAAAACTCAGCAAATGCTCGTTTCTCCAACGGCAAGTCAAATTCCTTGCTCACAAAGTCAACAAAGATAGTATTCACACTCTGAATGACAAGGTAAATGCTGTGAACAATTTCCCTGTTCTAACTAATATCAATCAGATCAGGCCATTCATCGGTCTTGCTAGATTTTATCACCAGTTCATCCAAAGTTTCAGCCTTATCGCTCAGCCTCTTACTCACTTGCCGAAGCAAAATGTTGCAGTTATCTGGTCTGAAAAGGAACAAAATGTCTTTGATTTCTCAAAACTGCCTTGTGTCAAGCAGCGATCCTTGCTTTTCCAAATTTCGAGAAATATTTCATGTTACACACTGATGCTTCTGGCTTTGGAATCGGTGCTGTTCTCATGCAGAAAGATTCACTTGCTAAACATCGCGTATTAGCGTATGCTAGCAGACTTTTCAACAAGGCAGAGCAAAATTATGACGTCACAAAGCGTGAAAGTCTCGTCGTGATCTGGGCGTTACGTAATTTCCGTGAACTCATCTTAGGCTATAAGATTCGTGTCCACACTGATCATTATTCTGTCACAGAGACCTTTAAAGGCAACTTCACAGTTGAATTTGCTCGCTGGCATCTCACGATTCAAGAATTTAATTCTACATTTTCACATATTCCCGGCAGGGCAAACTCAATGGCAGACACACTATCACGCAATGTTGCCGCTATCTTCGCCATCACAGAGAATTCTGCCATGCCAATCATAGATTAAATAAGGAAACATAAACATTTAGACGCGTTCTGTTCTAGTGTTGCTTATTACCTCGAATCTGGTGATGAAACAAACTTTCCTAAGTTGCAAATGAGTGCTGATACGTTTTTCATGCAAGACGGTCTCTTGTATAGGTCGAATGACGTCTCTACTGACAATTCTAGTGAGCGTTTATCTCAGCTCGTAACTTAACCACGTTCACGATTTACCCCACGCAGGACATCCAGGTCGGGACAGATGCCTCTCACAAGCAAAACGATCATATTTCTGGCCAACTATGAGGAAGGATATATTTCACCATTGTGCAGTCTGTTCTCAGTGCGTTTCGCATCGTTCCTCACTCGCTCACGACACATTAGACAAATCGTTCAGACCAAGGATAACTGGCAACTCACTCAAACTATTACCATAGCGAGCGTTAAAATCACCCATTAATACACACCAGTTATAACTGTTTGTTTTGATCTCCTGTATCCTTCCTAATGCTACATAACTAAAATAAGGAGAGTTCGGTGGGGGGATATAACAGAAGCAAAATAGGGTATCGGGGATACACTTGAGTTTGAACCACACCTGATCTGGTACACTGACATCTGTTTCTGTGACATATGGCCGTAAATGATCCCTCACCAGTACACACGTGCCACCGCGCTGATATATATACACACACACACACACACACACACATATATATATATATATATATATATATATATATATATATATATATATATATATATATATATATATATATATATATATATATCCCAATAAGGATAATAGGCCATTCACGTTAATGCCCCGCTCAGTAACATTAATCTGACCTGATCATTGGGGGGGAGTAACTATGACTCCTGTAAGACCTAGGTTGATGTGCAACAACTCCCTAAGTGACGTGAAAACCCTACTTGAGACTTAGTTACAGGGGAAGTCTGCCTCCACGTGGTGCCCGCTGGTAACAAGGGAACACACCTGTTCGTGAGGTTCAGGGTTGGTCCCTCGGCCTAAGTGCTTTCCTACGAGACGAACGTGAGACGGGGAGATGGACAATATTCTATCCTCCCTTATCAAACGTTCGTACAGGAGTTCCGCCAGGCTTCAGTTCCCTTAACAGCCTCACTAATCCGGAGTCTTCCTGCTCTTTCAGGTTCTCTATCCCGTTTGGGTGTGGGCCGTCGGTGTGATCTGCTGAGTCCAGCGCCAAACCCACTAAACCTGGGCTACAGTAGTCACGCTGGCGTTTCCGGGATGATGGCTTGCTGGGAGCACGGCAGCGCTCTTCCTGCCAGAAATTCAGCGGGTTCATGGCTTTAATCAGGGGTACACGGTGCGGATGCGGTACTAATCTCCCCCAGGCTGGAGGAGCGGACATAGAGCCTCTGTGTCCTTTCCAAAGGCCTGAGGTGCTCTCGCAAGAGGTGTTACGTTTGATAATGATGTTTCATACTGCATACATGTGGAAGGTAGCCAACCGCCTGGTCTGAGGGTGGCGTCTTCAGCCGGAATCCTATCGGGTGAGAGCCGGGTAGGTAGGTTTCGCATCGCTCATGCCGTCTTAAATGACGGCGGGTGTGAGTAGTGCTGGTTTTAAGCCGCTACCCTGTTGTTCCCCCTCCCTCCAGCGGGGGTATTGTTTGCTGCCTAGTACGGCGCTTATTGTCCAAGCGCGGGAACGGCGGTCGGACAAAGTATGACTCGATTAAGGTATTATTATTTTCATTATTGTTATGTTGTTCAAATGCGAGGAGAAATTTCATCTACATTTTAATACTAGCCCTTCCTTATACTTTCCATATCTTTGCGAACTAAACCGCATGCAATACTTGTAAGGGTTCAAAGAGATTTTTCTCCTGCGCCAGCGGTCCAAACACTTAATATATATATATATATATATATATATATATATATATATATATATATATATATATATATATATATATATATATATATATATATATATATATATATATATATATATATATATATATATATATATATATATATATATATATATATATATATATATATATATATATATATATATATATATATATATATATATATATATATATATATATATATATATATATATATATATATATATATATATATATATATATATATATATATATATATATATATATATATATTTTTTTTTTTTTTTTTATTTATTTTTTTTTTTGTGTATAAATGGGCAGGAGGTTTTCTCTTGTACACAAGAGAAGAAGAGGAAATTGAACATCTAAGAACCTGCCTGCAAGACACTTCTGGATTTCACCACAGAGAAAAGCAATGAAGAAAAATGCCATTTCTTGACGTGTTAGTCACACAAACTGAAGAGAGTTTCTCCACCAGCGTCTACATCAAGCCAACTAGCACAGGACAGTGTTTAAATGGAAGAAGTGAGTGCCCTCAACGCTACAAAGACTCGACGATTGCTGCCTACATAAGAAGAGCCATCACACACTGCAGCGAGTGGAAAGAAGTCCACGAAGAGATAAAAAGATTTACGAATGTTCTCCTAAACAACAGATTCACCGCGAAAGAAATAAACAAGCAAATCAAGAAAATACTGAATGAATATTGCAGCGGGAAAGCAGAGAAGAAGGAAGAGAAAGAAAACATCAAGATTTACTACAAGGCACACTTCTCAACAAGTTATAGTGCTCTTACACACGAGGACACTAGTGTACGCCACCGGTGTCGGACACTAGTGTCCTTGCTCAAGACACCGCCTGGCAACTAGTGAGCCACTCACACACCTCAGTCGGAAGAATGGCGGGAAACGAAGAGCTTCTACTTGTTGCTTTGCTGGCCAAAAAGAAATCGAAGAGGCGCTCTGTAGAGAGGAAGGTGCATGTACATCCCATATTGTCATCAAGAATGAACACAGGAGCGCATCATACACTTTTCAATGATTTGTGTGCTGATGAAAAGAAGTTTTTCAACTATTTTCGTATGAGCAAGCCGTCATTTGAAGAACTTCTCAGCTACGTCAGGAGAGACATCACAGGAACTACCACAAACATGAGAGAATGCATTGCACCAGACGAGAAGCTTGATGTAACTTTGAGGTAAGCCTTATATAACTAGTTGCTGGTACTTTTTGCGAGGACATACATGATAAAAAAATACTAGATCTATTAATAAGACAAAAAAAAAATGATCTATTAGTAATATTTATTTCCTTACAAGTACAGTTCTATTTAGTACAAACAATGAGGTGCTTACTATGCAAGAAATAACTAATTATCATTCATATGGTTGCTGATGTCAGACATGGCTGGTGATGGTGCTGTTGTAGACATAGGAGTTGTTTGTAGATTAGTGTTGCTGCATTGAGGAATGTTATTCAGAGAATTATGATATCCCCCATGAACTGCTGGTTGCTGGGCATAGTGGAAAACTGGTGATGGCTGTGGAGGCTGGTAGATGGGAGGTGCCTGATGCTGAAAGTGCTGTGGCCATTGTTGGTACACCTGTTGAGCCTGGTAAATGGTAGCAATAATATCCTACTTTAGCTTCAATTTTCTGTCTGCAGGTACCTTGTGCAGTTCTGTTACTAAGAATAGTAAGAACATCCTATCCTCGTCGTTTTCATTTGTTGCCTGTTGATTCTCACGCAATGCTTTTTTTTGAGGAGTTCAATGAGTTCATCATCAGTACTTTTTGTTTTCCGAGACTGGTTATGAGAACGTTTTCCAGGACGTTTCTCAGTCTCCCAAGTTTGCATTTCCTGACCTAGCTCTTGGGAGTCTTCATGTTCATTATCCTGATTAGTCTCTTCATCCATACTGCTTGCAGTGTGTTTGGAGACAGTTTCAAGAAAACGCAGGGCTTCAAAGTAGACATTTTTGCTTCCGTCCACAGGCACCTGATCCACTCTTTTCTTGCTTCTTCTTCAACAACTCTCTGGCATAGCAGGATCGGATTCCCTTCCACTTCTTCTGAACAACAACCACTGACAAAGAGAAATCATAAACATCAGAAATACGATTTGCAAACTGTACAACGTCAGTATGTGTGTGTGTGTGTGTGTGTGTGTGTGTGTGTGTGTGTGTGTGTGTGTGTGTGTGTGTGTGTGTGTGTGTTTGTGTGTGTGTGTGTGTGTGTGTGTGTGTGCTGCAGTCAATTAACCTATACCTACTTTTTTAAAATTTTTGCTACAGGTATCTGGCCACCGGTGACACCATGACTGATCTCCAATACCAGTACAGACTAGGCGTATCTACCATCGCGAAAATCATCCGGGAAGTCTGCAAGGCTATTTGGGAAAGAGTGAAGACAGTTTGTTTTCCTGATGTGACAGAAAGACTTTGGTTGGAAATTGCAGCTCAGTTTTACCAAAAGACTGATTTCCCTCATTGTCTTGGTGCCTTAGATGGGAAACACATCAGGGTAATCAAACCAGAGAATATTGGCTCTTTGTATTATAATTACAAGAACTACTTTTCGATTTTGCTTCTTGCTGTATGCGATGCATCACACAAATTCATATTTATTGATGTAGGTGCATATGGGAAGTCTTCTGACTCAACTGTGTTCAAGGAGAGTAAATTTTTCAGGAAACTTGAAAATCAAACCCTGAATGTTCCTGCTCCACAAGAATCGTACTCAGGCTTTGGAACACACATGCCTTTTATATTTGTGGCTGACGAAGCTTTTGGACTATCACAACACATTGTGCGCCCATATGCTGGTAAATTTTTGAGTCAAAAGAAACGCATCTTCAATTACAGACTTTCACGAGCCCACAGACTCATTGAATGCTCATTTGGAATCCTTGCAAACAAATGGCGCATCTTCCATCGACCACTCAATGTAAGCCTATCACTGGCAGAGGACATCATCAAGGCGTGTTGTGTTTTGCATAATTTTGTAAGAGACAGAGATGGCGTTCGAATTGAGGATACTTTGATATGGAACCTGCTGCAGGGCCAACTTCAAGACTTGCCAGCCATTTGAGAGACAAATTTGCGGACTACTTTGTCAGTGACCAAGGTGCACTTCCATGGCAGTTACAACGTATCTAGACAATGGTGTGGGTGGTGACATGGTGTGGTGGTGTGGGTGGGTGGTGGTGACAAGGTGTGGCTGATGACATGGTATGGTGACGTGGGTGAATGGTGGTGACAAGGTGTGGGTGATAACGTGGTGTGTTGGTGTGAGTGGGTGGTGGTGACAAGGTGTGGGTAGGTGGTGGTGACATGGTGTGGTGGTGTGGGTAGGTGGTGGTGACATGGTGTGAGTAGGTGATGACATGGTGTGGTGGTGTCTGTGTGGTTGGTGACAGGAATGGGGTAACTTTTGTGTGTAATAATGAATAAACTTGTATACGTAAGCACAGTAGATTCTTTACTTACCTTGTGAACATGTAATGAAACAGAAAATAAAAATAAACATAAAGGACTTACGTATTTCTTTCTTTTCTGAGAAGGGTCTCTCTTCAAAATCAGGAATGAGTATCACCATTATTGCATTCCAGCAGTTCTGCTTTTCTATCTTATTTGCATATCCCTCACAAGATGGGTCCCATAGTGCTGGTAGTTTTTCTATTTCACAAATGAGGTCCTCCGTGTTCAGCTTCTCCACCATCTTCGAAATTGTCCTTGATAGGCCGTCTCCTTCCATCATGGGATGATGGTGGGTGTCAAACTGAGCATGAGAAGCTGGCCAGTGGGCAGCGGTGGCGGACACTGGTGGCTACGTGTGAAAGCTTCCATTTAAAACAATGCTTTGCAGTGAGTGGCGGCAACCGTCAGTGTCCGCCACGTGTTGCGGGAGCGAGACACCGAAATATCTGTTGCCCGGAAGTTGTCTGCTTGGGACACAGCTGTTGCCTCGTGTGAAAGGCTCCATTTGATAATATGGGAGGCAACTAGTGTCCGACACCGGTGGCGGACACTAGTGTCCTCGTGTGTAAGGGCACATAAAGAAGATGAAAAAATTACACGGCAAATCGTCAAGAAAAATGTCACACCAACCGACCCTGAGAAGAAGTTAACCCTTACCATCTATTTATTACAAAAAAAAAAAAAAAAAAAAAAACAGGCACCTACTCCGAAACAGTCCACCACAACAAAAGGAGAAAATGCAGCAGTCTCATGTCGTGTATAAGTTCACTTGCATCCAAGGGAACTGTGCAGCTCTTCAATCAACCTATATCGGCATGACGATAATGCGATTAAGCAGAAGACTCAGTAACCACCTAAAATCAGGCGCGCCCAAGACCCACGTGACCCAATTGCACAAAACCACACTCACTAGAAAATACCTTGAAGAACAAACGGAGATCATCACCACATGCAAGGATAACAGACGCCTCCCAATCTTAGAAGCCCTACATATCAAGAACTTAGAGTCAAAGCCTAATATACAGAACCAAGACCTACAAGCGCTCCCGAGTATGAAGCGAAGCTTAAACACAGCCGCTCCCAGCCAATCAGAAGCCGAGCTGCCCTCGCCCAGACCCGAGGCAGCTGTATAAAAGGAGCCCGCGGCACTGGCCAGTGTACACACAAATAAATTCACTGTTACTTGAAATAAACAATATAAAACAATTTAGCAATGTGGTTAGCCCACAATCTATTTTTCTCATACCTCTCTTTCACCCCTTCTCTTCCCACCCACTTTCTCTTAGCTAGCTATTTTCTTTTCTTCACCCCACTTAAAAAAAAACAAAAAAAACAACCTCCTCTGCCACTGAAGAAGGGTCAAGGACCCGAAATCGCGACCTGGCGAAGATGATATCCTACGGGAAAATCATCAATATTCTTACCAAAGAGAATAAGACACTCCTTCGAGAAAAGGAAAACATCATGAAGAAAATCATAAACGCTGAACTCAGTATCACTTTCAACGAAATATATATATATATATATATATATATATATATATATATATATATATATATATATATATATATATATATATATATATATATATATATATATATATATATATATATATATATATATAATTTTCTTTTCCTTTTGCGAAGACAGACAGTAAGTTTTCTTTGAGGCAGATGATGTTATGCTATGGCTATGGCACATTCTCCATTATTTATTTTCTTGTGTTTTTTTTTTTTTCGTATAGTCTTCCGGAGATGTTCAGGAAGTTTGCTGAGTATTTGTCCATATGGCGACGTTTCGGATCTTTCTAGAGCCATCTTCAGACTAGGTCTGGTCGGCGTCTTTGCTTCTTTTGCTTTTTTGCTTTACTTGTAGAAAGATTGATAATATTGAAGAGTTTGGACAGAAGAAGTAAAAGAAAGGAAATTGAAGGAAAGTAGTAGATTAAAGATCGTGGGCAGACCATTGCTATTTTTTAAATGAAGTACATTGTAGAAAGATTGAGAATATTGAAGAGTTTGGACAGAAGAAGTAAAAGAAAGGAAATTGAAGGAAAATTTCAGTTTCAGTTTGTGGGCAGACCACGTTGCTGTTTTTTTAAATGAAGGTTTTGTGTGGTGTGTGGTGTGTGTGTGTGCGGTCGGCGTACTTTTTACTTTACTTTAATTAGAGAAAGAAGGTGAATGAAGAAGAGTTTGGACAGAGGAAGGTGTATAGTTAGAAATGGAAAGACTGTAGAGAGAAAAGACTGTGGGCAGACCACATTGCTATTTTTATATAGGAGTTTTTGTGTGCTGTGTGTTCGTGGTCGGCGTCTGGTGAGCGGGTTGGTTATATACTGTCTTAGAGGATCACAGGGATGAGAGATGGCGAAGCCGAGCGCGGTGATTGGTTCGTCGGTGTCAATTCCTGACTCGCTGAGCTCCTTTGCGTCTTGCTCTGGGAAGTACTTGGAAATTATCTGCTTGCCTGCTGTTTTTATTTATTTATTTTTATTTATTTATTTATTTATTATTTTTTTTGGTGAAGGCAGGCAGCAAATTTTCTTGGAGGCACACGATGTTAAAAGGTATGGCACATTCTCCATTATTTATTTTCTTGTGGGTGTTTTCTATTTTTCGTATAGTCTTCCGGAGGTGTTCAGGAAGTCTGTTGAGTATTTGTACATATGGCGACGTTTTGGATCTTCCTAGATCCATCTTCAGGCTGGGTCTGGTCGGCGTCTGGTGTGTGTGTGTGTGTGTGTGTGTGTGTGTGTGTGTGTGTGTGTGTGTGTGTGTGTGTGGGTGTGGGTGTGTAGATTGCCATCCAAAGGGGATGGCTTGTGCCTTTAAACCTGAGATGCGGCCCAGAAAAATCCGCTGAGATTGGTCGTACAATGTGTTGCTTCTCTTGTGAGTTGAGTTATCGTGTGTGTGGGTATGACCGCACCAAATCTACTAGTGTGGTGTAAGGTGTATGGTGCAGGATGTTTGTACTCAGGTGTCTGTCGAGATACTCTCCTGTCTTGGCAAGCTCCTCAACATAGTGGATGAGGGGTGATGTGCAAGATGTGTTGCAGTGCTGGCAGGCTTCTTGGGTGTCTTTTACCTCGTTGTAACATTTGTAGCCCAGTTTAAGTCTGTATAGGCTTGTCCTTTTTCTTCGGTCGAGTTGGTTTGAAAATGGACTGGTGTTCTGGGAAGTCTGGAGATACCAGTTTACGCTCGGAGACTCTTCACTGGCTCATTTCTTTAGGTCGCTCTTCGCTGCCTGGCGTGCCGCAGCTTTGATGATGTTTTTAAGGTACATGGGCGGTGACAGTAGGAAGGCTTAAAGCCTTCTTTGCAGCAGTGTCAATTTCCTCGTTCCCTGGGATGCGTCTGGCCAAGACCAGAACTGAGGTGATGAGACCGACGTTGTCTCTTGGCATCCCTCTTACCAGCGCTTGGATGGATCCCATTGAGTCTGTGTGAATGACTAAAGGTTTGGTGCGCAGCTCGGCGTGCTGTAGAGCTTTTAGGATGGCTAGGAGCTCTGTCTGTAAGGTGGATGACTCGTTTGGCAACCTATAGTATATAGTACATAGTATATAGTATATAGTGGTGGACTCCTCGTGAATGAAGGCAGTAGATGTTGTTGTGGTTTGAGGATCCACCGAGCCGTCTGTGTAGTAGACGTCGGCCCCAGGGCGGGTGCCGACTGCAGAGCTTCCCTGGCTAGTTCTGCGAGCATGGCCTTGCTGATTTTCGCTTTGGTGTCCGGTATGTTGTGTATCGTTGTTTGTATTGCGGGTGGTTCCCGCGGTGGTGACGTCTTATAGTCTTCGTGTGGTGTGTCTCTTTTGAAGTGTGCGAAGAAGTGTTGCGCATTGAGTGCTTTGATGGTGTCCGCTGTAGTAAAGGCCCATGTCCTCCTGGTGAAGAGTGTTCTATCTTGTGAAAGAGTCTGTTGGATCTTCCCGGTGTTAAAAGGCGTGTGCCCCTCCTCAAGAACTTCCCCAAGTGAGCAGTACCGACTGCGCGCAGTCTTATTTCCAGGGGAGGGATGTTGGTCTCCACATGAAGGGTGCAGATCCAGGTCCGGTTTGGGGCGCCAACCATGAATCGCATAGCCTGGTTCTGCAGCTTGTCTAGTTTAGTGATGGCTGTGTCTGACGTGGTGGAGAGACATTGTGCGCCGTACTCTGTTACAGATCTAACTGCCTGGATGTAGTTGGTCCTGAGTACCTGGAGACCAGCACTGCCTTGTAGTCTCGTTATGGCTCTCATGACCCACATCCTGGCCTTCTCGATCGTATCGGCTACGTGTCTGTCAAGCTTGAGCTTGGGGTCCATCCAGACCCCGAGGTAGGGGTGGCTTTCCACCCAGTCAATTTTAACTTCGTGCAACCTCAGGGGCGGAAGTACCTTCTTGGAGTCGAAGTGTATCGCTTTGGTTTTGCTGGTGTTTATTTTCAGTCCGAGACGTTGGCATTCTCTAGCTATGACAATGATGGCTCTTTGGGCCTGTTCGGCGTATCTACTTCCTGTTATGATGATGGCTGTATCATCAGCATAGCATAACACTTTCGTTCCAGTACCCAGGGGAAGCGAAAATAATTTTTCTACCAATATATATATATATATATATATATATATATATATATATATATATATATATATATATATATATATATATATATATATATATATATATATATATATATATATATATATATATATATATATATATATATATATTATAGAAAAGGCTTAGTATGCTCCCCTGGGGCGCGTTATCTGCAAAGGTTCTGCTGTGGGTCGGCGTTTTGCTTTTTTTTTTTTTTTTTTGTAAAAAGATTGAGAATATTGAAGAGTTTGGACGGAAAAGTAAAAGAAATGAAATTGAAGGAAAGTAGTATATTAAAGATTGTGGACAGACCACATTACTTTTTTTTAAAGTGAGTACATAGTGAGTTATGTGCGTCTATGGGTCGGCGTCTGGTGAGCGGGCTGGTTATATTCTGACTTAGCAGATCACACGGACGAGAGAGGGCGAAGCCGAGCGCGGTGATTGGCTCGCCTTTGTCAACTCGTGACTCACTGAGCTCCTTTGCGTCTTGTTGTGGGAAGTACTTGGAAATTATCAGCTTGCCTCTTTATTGTAGGTATCTTTGTTGCTATATATATTGCTTCTAGGAAAAGGAGACGTTGATAGTCACTTTCCCTGTCAAGTACTGTTGTTTTACTTTCCAAATTTTCACGAGTGAGGCTTGAGTTATGCTTGACAGCGTAGTGGTCTTTGATAGCACCGTTGGATAGGTGGTAGGTGAGACGCCGAGATAGGGAGGTCTTCGTCATTCCAATGTAAGAATGAGGCCCACACTCTTCACTCCTGCAAGTGTGATGGTAAATGACGTGGTCTTCCTTTAAGGGCGTCCTGGTTGTGCTCCGAAACTGATCTAACACAACCAAGACGCTCTTAAAGGAGGACCACGTCATTTACCGTCACACTTGCAACAGTGAGGAGTGTGGGCCTCATTGTTATATTGGAATGACGAAAACCTCCCTATCTCGGCGTCTCACCTACCACCTATCCAACGGCGCTATCAAAAACCACTACGCTGCCAAGCATAACTCAAGCCTCACTCGTCAAGATTTGGAAAGTAAAACAACAGTACTTGACAGGGAAAGTGACTATCAACGTCTCCTCTTCTTAGAAGCAATATACAAAACAACAAAGATATCTACAATAAACAGGCAAACAGATAATTTCCAAGTACTTCCTGCAGCAAGACGCAAAGGAGCTCAGCGAGTCACGAGTTGACACAGGCTAGCCAATCACCGCGCTCGGCTCCGGCCTCAAAAATAAACATAGAATTGATTTTATTTTGTTTATAACTGGGATTTGTGGGTAGCGGCATATTAAGATTTCATGGTATCTATACAGCTAATCCCTCCAATCACACGCTGCCGCTCGTGAGGCCATTCCTGAGGCCACCAATTACGACTTTCCACGGTAGGTTCAGTTAGACTTTTCATTTGTTTTAGAGATGTGTCAGGCTTTCTGATAGAGGCTCACTGTCATTTATTAATATGGCTACACAGTGGAGGGAAGTGAAGCGAACAGTGCCAGTGTTCAGTAGGAAAAGAAGTCACTGTGTGAGATATTTAGCAACATCAATGGTTAAAATGCGATATACAGACATAAGGAAGAGGTTTCATGTGTTTATTAAGGAAGCCACCAATCTGTACCCACCTCCATCGCCCTGAGAATCTCCACACCACACTGGTAAGGCATAACAGTATAATTTTTTGAGGTCCCTCGCTAGGTTAGGTTATGCTAGGTTAGGTTAGATTAGGTTAGGTTATGCTAGGTTAGGTTAGATTAGGTTAGGTTATGCTAGGTCAGGTTAGATTAGGTTAGGTTATGCTAGGTTAAGTTAACATTATAGTGGAGGGTTCAGAGGGAGCGCAGCCCCACAGGCTAGGTTAGGTTATGCTAGGTTAGATTAACGTCTAAGCAGGAGGGGTCTAAGGGCTAGGATAGGTTACCGAAATTCGAAATATTAAGGTAAATTCCCTTAGAGTTTTGAACACCCTAATTTCAATTATTTTGCATCCCCCAAGAAAAATAAACCTATTCTCCACAGGCCCCCAAGCGTGCTTGAGGGGTTGGGGGAGTTGGGATGGAATGGGTGGGGACGGGCTTCTTATCAAGAAATGCCATATATATATATATATATATATATATATATATATATATATATATATATATATATATATATATATATATATATATATATATATATATATATATATATATATATATATATATATATATATATATATATATATATATATAAAGTAAAATTATGTTGAACTTGAATTACTTTAATTACTGACTGCAGTTAGCAGTAAAATCGTGAGTTGTGAGATTGTATTTTACCTTTTTCTTGAGACTGCCACGTTATTTATATTTAATATTTTTTTTCTCCATACGTTATTGATTTGCATCACAGCACGCTATTAGGCTGGTAATGTTGCATTTTTTTTATGTTATATTTTCCTGTTTATTTCCTTGTCATAGTAGATAATTTATTTATTATGTAACAAGGTAAAAAAGACAAATGGAAACTTACTGTATGTGGAAAATGTTCTGTAAAAACAATTACACATTTTATTTTTAGTTCCCTTAATATGATTCCAATAACTGTATTCTTATGTATGTTAAAGTTTTATTCTGTTATTCATTTTGTTTTTCCTCTTGCCCTTCTGCTTTTCAGTCTCCCCTCTGAGCGTTACCAACAAGGCAATTTGATGAAGAGCGCCTTCTTCCCCTACACAGTGTGTGATGGATACTGAAAGCGTATTGTTTTCTCGATTCTGTAGTTATTCTTTTCTTCTATCCATGGTCTTTGTCTCTCCCTAACGCTCTGGAGGAGGCAGGTGTGGAGCGTCTGGTGGCAGAGGTTTAGCTCTATTTCGCTTTCATGTTTCCCAGATTACTCCCATTGACTTTACCTACTACTGGCCCCCCTCCCCTGTCCCGTGTGTGTGTGTGTGTGTGTGTGTGTGTGTGTGTGTGTGTGTGTGTGTGTCTCTCTCTCTCTCTCTCTCTCTCTCTCTCTCTCTCTCTCTCTCTCTCTCTCTCTCTCTCTCTCTCTCTCTCTCTCTCTCTGTGTGTGTGTGTGTGTGTGTGTGTGTGTGTGTGTGTGTGTGTGTGTGTGTGTGTGCGCGCGCGTGCGCGCGCCCACTGTTGATCCATCGCAAAAGGTTTCCGAGGAAAAAAGAGCATAAGGAAGAGTTTAAATTCTGTCCGTAAGCTTGGGAAGGTCTAAATCCGTTTGGTGTCACAGCCTGACCAAACAGTGATAAATTGGAGACGTACTCTAGCATGGCCTTGTTATTTCATCTACATCATATACTCGTATACTAGCCCTACTTTATACTTTCCATATCTTTGCGAACTAAACCACATACAATATTTGCTCGTACAGGTTCAAAGAGATTTTTCTCCAGCGCCA
This sequence comes from Scylla paramamosain, assembly GCF_035594125.1. Taxonomy (NCBI): domain Eukaryota; kingdom Metazoa; phylum Arthropoda; class Malacostraca; order Decapoda; family Portunidae; genus Scylla; species Scylla paramamosain. Next base: position 18,492,411 of record NC_087159.1, read on the forward strand.
GCGGTCCAAACACCTAATAACCTGCCTATTGTGCCTTGGAATAGGCAGTGCCCATGACCCATTATGGAAAAATATTATAATAACAGGATCTTCTATGGAACGGATAATTGTCATTCCAGTTGCAGAGCAGAAGGTATAATTGGAGCACAAATGTCGTCTTTCACAGCTCACGTGGTTTGAGAGTAAACAAACTCCTCTATTGCAAGAGGGTTCTTACAATATTGTGTGTGGAGTCTGCACCAGTACACAAACATGGCAGTAAATGTGCCTCGGATGATGTATATCAATATAATAATATTCTGGAAATGAAAATAATTACTTTCAAAGACGATATTTTGTTTAAATGTTATTTGTTTCATTTACTTATTTGTATATATATATATATATATATATATATATATATATATATATATATATATATATATATATATATATATATATATATATATATATATATATATATATATATATATATATATATATATATATATATATATATATATATATATATATATATATATATATATATATATACTATGGAACGGATGATGTTTGTCGTAATGTCATTCTCAAGATGCTTCAAGGACTGTCCAGATGGACCAGTTCATCCCTTGCCCTCGCTAGTCATGGGATGAGGAATATGGAAGCACGTCGCCTACATTTCACGATCATCATGTAGAGTTTAGCTTATGTGTGTGAATCTTTATGACAAGAGTGGCCAGACCAGATCTGTATATACAGGATACAAATTAGTGCTATTGTACAGGCGTATATTACCTATACCTCTATATATGTCAGTGTACAGGCGTGCCATTTAGTACATTTGATACTGTGAAATGTGTTTTTTAAGTTGTCTCTGCCTTCCATTTAAATACATTTTTCTTTCATTTAATAATACTTGATAAAAATCATATTTCATTGGCCATGATATATATATATATATATATATATATATATATATATATATATATATATATATATATATATATATATATATATATATATATATATATATATATATATATATATATATATATATATATATATATATATATATATATATATATATATATATATATATATATATATATATATATATATGGGTAATAGGGAAGCAGAGGAATTTCTTTAGGTAATTCAGGATAATTTTTTTTTTAAACGGATAATCGTAGAATCCACAAGGGGGAACAATATTATAGATTTAATTCTAATTAACAGGAAGGATGTAGTCACGCAGGTAGAAGTTGGATGACAGCTAGGTAACAGTAACCATTGGGAAATTAGGTACAAATTAAAATGGGAGGAAACTTTTAGAAGCAAAACCACTAGTAAAATACTTGATTTTAGGAGAGCAGATTATGAGGGATTAAAAAAGTACCTCAAAGGAGTTGCCTGACAACGGACGCAGGGGGAGGTAAGGTGCAGGACGGAGTTGAGAAAGATAAGGCAGGACGAGGGAGGTGAGATGAGGTGTGAGGGTGTAGGGTAAGAGAAGGGAAGAGGTATTCGGAAGGGTCGAATGACCGAGAGGGGGGCGAGATATGTGTGAGTATGTTGGAGGGTCAGGTCATGCCGAGGTGGGAGAGGTGAGGTCGAGGCGAGTAGAATAGGTAGTGGAGAGGATGGAAGGAGCCGAGATGAGAGGATTAGGGGGAGTAAATGTAAAAGAGTTGTATAAATATTTCGTAGATAAGCTGCATTCACGACAGTTAGCAAACATCCCATTCAGAGCAATAACATCACATAAAAATTACCTAAGTGGATGACTATTAGGTTAAAACACTATATAGGGCGGAAGAGAAGTATATGTAAGAGATTAAAGGCAGGGAAAGAGGTTTTGAGGCCACAATATAATGAATTAGTTAAAACAGTCAGGAACTTAACGAGGAAAGCTAAAAGCAATTATGAATTATAGGTAGCTAGTCAGGCGAAGACGGACCCCAAAGGGTTTTTATCAGGTATATAAAACGAATAATAAGGAAACAGTAGGTCCATGAAAGGCGGCAGATGGAGAGCTGGTTAGTTCTGGGGAGGAGATTAGTAAAATTCTGAATGATTATTTCTTTAACTGTCTTCACCCAGGAAATCATGTAGGGTATGCCAAATAATGAGCAGATGTTCAGAGCAGATGAAAATGCGAAGCTGACAAAAATTACCATAATTAAGGAGACAGTGAAAGAGGAGTACTTAAGGAATGCAAAGAGTTTATTAGTAAACCGTTAGTTTAGTTTATGTCTTTAGGAAATCACTTGAGTCAGGTGAGGTACCGGTAATGTGGAGGGAGCCTAATGTAGTACCCATCTTTAAGGAGATAAAACTTTAACATCTAATTATAGACCTGTCAGCTTAACTTCTGTTGTAGGTAAAATAATGAAATAAATAATAGCGAAGAACACTGGGGAGCATTTAGGCAAACATAACTTGATAAATCAGTCACAACATGGCTTCAGTTTTTACAGTAAAGTTTACGAGGCAGCAGATAATGGCAATAGTTATGACATCCTATATCTGGAATTTAGTAAAGCGTTTGACAAGGTATCCCATCAGAGGCTCTTGAGAAAGGTTAGGGCACACGGGATAGATGAGGTGTTAGGCTGGATAAGGTCATGGCTAAGCGATAGGCGACAGAGATTGGTAATAAACGACTCCGAGTGGGGTTATGATTGTAATCAGTGGGATACCACAGTGATCAATTAGAACTTTGTTGTTTTTAATATATATCATTGACTTGGATAGTGGAATTAGCAGTGATGTTAGTAAATTTGCAGATGATAAGAGGCACTTGACACCTGCCGAAACGATAATTACTCCCAGTGAGGTCTAAAGCACTATTCAGGGGGTGCTGTGAACTTATCATTAAACCCAGCTGTGACCTCACTGAAAGTTTCCCTTTGTGTCTCACAACACAAGGGGGCAGTCACAGCCTGCCCTCTAAAGACAAATCTCTTCCTCCACACAAAACTACAAGCACCTAATAACACACACACCCTTCACTCAAAAATTTTAAAATCATCATGGCGACTCCTACACCAGCCTCGGAGTCCCCATCTGGGGAGGGGACCACAAAATAATGTCCCCAGGTCGGACTGCCTTTCTGTCGACGACCGTAAGTGTCTTGACACCCCCCCTCAACTTTTTCTTCATTAACTTCTGCAACATTCGCGGTCTAAGATCTAATTTTCAGTCTGTAGAACACCATCTCTCCTCTTCTAAACCTCATCTTCTTTTCCTCACTGAAACTCAGGTGTCTGAGGCAACTGACAGTAGCCCCTTTTCTGTTCCCTCCTACTTTTTCTATCCTCATTTTCGATCCAAAGCTGGATGCTGCGTTTATGTGCGCAATGACTTAACCTGCTCTCGTGCCCACGCTCTTGAATCTTCCGAGTTTTCCACCATCTGGCTACGACTACAGAGTCACTCTAATACTAAATTTATCTGTGCTGTATATCTCTCACCTAACTCCTCTGACTATAAGAAATTCTATGATTACTTAACTTCCAAAGTGGAGCACATTCTGACCCTCTTCCCTCCCCAGCCGCTAACTCTGTACAAGGGCCTTATCCGTCCATGTATGGAGTATGCTTCATATGTCTGGGGGGGTTCCACTCATACTGCTCTTCTAGACAGGGTGGAATCAAGAGCTTTTCGTCTCATCGACTCCTCTCCTCTAACTGACTGTCTTCAGCCTCTCTGTCACCGCCGCAATGTTGCATATCTAGCTGTCTTTTACCACTATTTTCATGCTAACTGCTCTTCTGATCTTGCTAATTGCATGCCTCCCCTCCTTCCGCGGCCTCGCTGCACAAGACTTTCTTCTTTCTCTCACCCCTATTCTGTCCACCTCTCTAACGCAAGAGTTAACCAGTATTCTCAATCATTCATCCCTTTCTCTGGTAAACTCTGGAACTCCCTGCCTGCTTCTGTATTTCCACCTTCCTATGACTTGAATTCCTTCAAGAGGGAGGTTTCAAGACACTTATTCATCAATTTTTGACCACTGCTTTGACCCTTTTATGGGACTGGCATTTCAGTGGGCATATTTTTTTATTGGATTTTTGTTGCCCTTGGCCAGTGTCCTTCCTACATAAAAAAAAAAGATAGATAAATTAATTAGGCCAGAATCGGATGCTATCTCCTTACAGGCAGATTTAGATAGGATTAAGGAATGACAGACATACGAGTATGGCAAATACAGTTTAATATCAACAAATGCAAAGTACTTAGCGTAGGCAGAATGAACGCACATAGTAGTTACACAATAAGCAACTGGTTCAGGGTACGAGTTATAATTAGCTCTGAATCCGTCTAAGAAAGCAATGCACAGAGGCCAGAAACTGGGCAAATAGGGTATTAGGATTAATTTTTAGGAGTGTTAAAAGTAGAAGGCCCTAAATAATATTAAAGTTATATTTGGCGTTGATCAGACCTCATCTAGACTACGATGTGCAGTTCTGGTCCCCATATTACAGGAAGGATATAGGTCTACTAGAATCAGTACAAAGCCTCCCCTTGTTGGGCTCGATGGTGGGTGGGTGGGCGGAGGAATGAAACTCTGCAACAGATTTATGGCATCCAGTAATAGCACCACTAGTCGGGGCTGGATGGCATCCCTAACCCACCAAAATCACCCCATCCCCCCACCGGGGGGCCGCCGGGGTGGTGCGGAAGACGCACACACCCGTCAAGCCGGGCCTGAGGTTAACCTCCGGCCGGCTCTTCGTGTGGGCGCCTGGAACATCCTGACTCTCGGATGATCATCGTCTGCCTCATCTATCGGAGGAACTCGGTAGACTGAGAGTGGATATAGTGGGGCTCTCTGAGGTGAGGAGGCCTGGCAGTGGTGAGATCAGTAGTGGTGGTCTGGCTGCAGCGATGGCGCCCGTCTTGGGGGAGTAGCTATAGGCATTTCCAGAAGACTGCAGTCTTCCGTGGTTGGGGTTACTCCGTTTGATGAGCGTATAATGTTGTTGAGGCTGAAGCACACTCTGGGCTTCATGTCCTTGGTAGCAGTATATGCTCTTACTGAGACGAGTGAACTTGAAGAGAAGGAGATGTTCTACGCCAAGCTTGACTCCATAGTCGATCAGTGCCCCTCCCGCGACACACCCGTTGTCTTGGGCGACTTCAATGCAGTGACTGGGACTGAGAGAGTTGGCTACGAGTTATGGGTCGGTCCCCATGGCTCTGGTAGCAAGAATGTCAACAGTTCATTCCTCCTGAACTTCGCAAAGTTCAGAAGGCTGAGGATTGGGGGTTCCTGGTTCCAGAGACGAAAGTCTCGCCGCTGGTCTTGGTACAGCAATGCTGGTGGTGTGGCGAAGGAGATTGACCACATCCTCGTGAGTACTCGTTGGAAGATTCTTCAGAACTGCAGGGTTTACTGGAGTGCCGAGTTCTTTGCTACCGAATACAGGCTTGTTGTTGCAACACTCAGGATACATGTCAGGTCCAAGAAAATCTCCAGAAGCAATTCTCCAAGATTTAATCTTGAGAAACTGAGGGACTCGACATGTGCCCAAGATTATGCGGTGACAGTCTCTGATCGGTTTGAAGTGCTGGACACCCTGCAGGACCCTGAAGAGCTGTGGGATACTTTCAAACGTGAAACTCTCAAAGCTACCGAAGACTGTGTTGGAGAGCGCCCAAGGTCTAGGAGCGGTGTGGCATCGGAGGAGACACTGAGAACTATTGAGGAAAATCGTGCTGCCAGACTAGCTGGAAATCTTGGGCATTACAGGACCCTGTCAAGTCGGACTAGAGCTCTTCTGAGGAGGGATAAGGAGAGGTACGTCAGGACATTCACTGAGGACGTTGAAGGCTGTTTCAACGCAAACAACCTTCGGCCTGCTTACCGAACCCTGAAAAAGCTCCGCTCCAAATCCACATCGCAGACGAGCACTATCCGTATGTGAATGAGGTTTGATCACGTTGGGCCGAGTACTTTGAGCAGTTGTACGTGGCAGAATCTCCAAGCTGACAGCTATCCTTAGCTGGTGTGCAGATGTTGGCTGCCGACCCACCAGTAGACGAAACTCCGCCCTCTCTTGCTGAGGTGAGAGAGGCTGTGAACAAGTTGAAATGTGGGAAGGCAGCAGGTATCTGTAATATCAGTGCGGAGATGCTGAAAGCTGGGGGTGACGCCATGATCCAGGGGTTGCATGCGGTTCTGTCTGCCGTTTGGCAGTCCGGTACCATTCATTCTGACTGGAAATGGGGGTTGGTTGTCCCTATCTGGAAAGAGAAAGGGGATCGCCAGGACTGCAACAACTACCGTGGCATTACATTGCTCAGTGTGCCAGGCAAGGTGCTCGCTCATTTGTTGCTGATGCGAATTCGATCCCAACTGCTGAGGCATCTGAGGCCTGAACAGTCCGGGTTTACGCCTAGTAAATCAACAATTGACTGGATCCTAGCACTTCGAGTCCTCATGGAACGGCAATTTGAGTTTCGGCAGGGGCTGCTTGCAGCTTATGTCGATCTCAAGAAAGCGTTTGATTCAGTGCATCGTGGGACACTCTGGGATATTCTGCGTGTCCGTGGGATTCCTGCAAGGATTATTGGTCTTATGACTGGTCTATACTCTGGGACTGAAAGTGCAGTGAAGTGTGGGAGCGGCATCTCTGACTTCTTCCCTGTGAACTCAGGGGTGAGGCAGGGATGTGTTCTTGCTCCATCGCTCTTCAACACTTGCATGGACTGGATATTGGGCAAGGTTGTAGATCAAAGTCATTGTGGAGCGTCTGTCGGTAATACCAGGGTCACCAACCTTGTTTTTGTCGATGATGCTGTATTGCTCACGAAATCGTTGGATGTCCTGGTCATGGCTCTCGGGGCACTGCATGAGGAGGCGAAACCTCTGGGACTTGAGGTCTCCTGGACCAAGACCAAGGTCCAGGCGTTTGGAGGCTTACTAGACGACACAGTCCGGTCTGTCCATGCATGTGATGAGGACATTGAGGTCTTCGAGAGTTTCACCTACCTTGGTAGCGTAGTTCTTAACAATGGTGGTTCTGACCAGGAAGTCACTCGACGGATTGGTCTGGCCCACGGTGTTATGAACTCCCTCAACACGAGTATATGGCGTTGTCGATATCTGTCCCTCCCTGACATTGACCCTGCTCATAGGGTTCTCTCTGTAAGAGACAACCCTGAGTGAAGGAGACCAAGGGGACGGCCACGCAACTTGTGGCTGGGGAAACACGAAAGATCATGCCGGGATCGGCTCGGGATGGACAGGGTGGCCGCATGGGAGCTCGCTCGGAGGGATCGCCTTGGGTGAAGGCGGCTGGTGAGTGAGGCGACGCACACCCCGCGTATGCTCCCCATTAGTATACAGGGGATGAGGAATATTCCTTACGAGTGGAGACTGAAGTTGTTAAATTTACATTCTTTAGAGAGACATAGGTTAAGAGGGGACCTGATAGAAGTCTTTAAGTGGTATAAAGGTTATAATAAGTAAGCAAAATTCTTAGGATCAGTAAACAGTACAGAACAAGAAATAACAGGATCAAGCTTGAAAAATTCAGGTTTAAAAAGGAGATAGGAAAAAATTGGTTCTCAAATACAGTGATAGATGAATGGAACGGATTAAGTAATCAAAATGTGAGTGCTAAAACATTAAGGAGCTTTAAGAGAAGATTAGACGGATTTATGAATGGGGACAATAGATGGAAATAGGTAGATATATTTCATACAGGGACTGCCACGTGTAGGCCTGATTGCTTCTTGCAGCTTCCCTTATTTTTTATGTTCTTATGAGAGAGACAGAGGGAGAACACGTACACTTGTGATGCTGTGTTGTCAACCTTGCATGCGATGGCGAGTGTATGTGATAGTGTAGCGTTTTTTATTTGGTGTAAATTGGATTAGGTGTAGCTTGTTCTAGTATTCTGATGGACCTTTTGAGCCAAAAGTGATCATTGGTTTCTTGGGCGATCAAGCACCGAGTTGATGTATGTATTGTCTTTTAGAATAGTCTTTAGTTTTTGTTTCACTTATTTCCTCTATTATATAGAGTAATGTTGATCGGTTCTACTTTAGATAAATAATGTAATTTTTATGTAATTTTAGTGTATGGGTAGTTTTCACCATGTGCAAAACGGAGTGCTTTATTCTGAATTCGTTGTAATGATAAAAATTCGTAAGTTTGAAAGAGCATTTAGAGTGTAGGCTGGATATGTTAGGATTGGGAGAACAAACGCTTTCACAAGATGTAATTTGATTTTAATGTCAGGTATAACAAATCTATTGATAGTGTTCAGCGATATTGTGGCTTTTTGGGATATGCCCTTTTTTTTATTTCATAACCGTACCTAGTATGTTGACTTTTTCAGCGTAGGAAATCTGTTCTCCTGTTCTCCTGCAACGGTGGTTGGAGTAGTTTTTCTTAAAGCTATGGGGAGGATAGTGAACTTCGTTGTATTAGTTTGTTTTCATAATGATTTAAGTTGTTTATTTCCTTCTCATTTTTTTTTTTTGGGGGGGTGGGACTAACATGTTTCTAGATTTTTCAGGTTGTATAATCACTTGAGTAATGTCAACAGCGTATAAAATGTTGATTCCATCTGTAGTGGGAGAAAGGGGGTTCGTGAGTGTATATGATATAATGTGTAGGAGAGATGAAGCTTCCTCTTAGGACTCCGCTGTACAAATTGAAAGGGAGACCTTCGAAATTCTGTAGTGAGATGGAAGCAGGTTCTACTGTCTAAGAAATTGCAAAGTAACTTCGATATAAATGGGCGGTAATTCAATTCGTTGTAACTTGTATTTTAATCCATTTATCCAGACTCTTGACAGAGACGCGGGCGTAGAACCAAACAACATCGTTTCTTCTCTGCAGTAGCCTTTGAGATTACTTCTATCATAGTTGCTGGGGCGGTATCCGTAGAGCGATGTTGGCGAAACCCATGTTGCCCCTGTGGTAGTATGTTATTTGTTTCTAGGTAGGTTATGATTCTAATGTTGGTTATTTTTTTCGAATATTTTATCCGTGTACAGGATACACATACACTACACAATACATAATGAAAATCCTAGGCTTGTCTTTTACTAACAATCTAAACTGGACACAACATTTCGTCTCTTGCTAAAACAGATTGTGTGAAATTAGGCGATCTGAACTTCTGAACCGTCTGCCCTAATTCTGTACCATGGTCTTATATTTGGAATATAATTTACGTGTATTGTGGGGTTCCACTCACACTGCCCTTCTGAATATGGTGCTATCAAAAGTAACTCATTTTAGCAACCTGCTTCTCTCTCTTTTTTCCGCATTGTTGCACCTCTTGCTATCTTTTACTGCGATTTTCAGGCTATCTGATCTTCTGATCTTTTTAACTGTATGCCTCCCCTCTTCCCGCGATCTCGCTGCACAACACTTTACTTTCTCTCACCCCTATTCTGTCCATCTTTCTAATTAACCAGTGCTATCAATCTCCCATCTTTTTTTCTAGTAAACTCCGGAACTCCCTACCTGCTTTTGTATATCCCCCTTCCCATGATTTTTTTTTTTTTTTCAAGAGGGAGATTTCAAGACACCACCAATTTTGGATAATCACTCTACCTTTCTTCTTTAGAGACCGGCACCTCAGTGGGGCTTTTTTTTCTCACTTTTGTTGCCCTAGGCCATTGCCCTTCTTACATAGATAAAATCACTTTTCCATGTGGTCTGTGTCTGCTTTTGGTCTACCTGAGTATCGTTTCCTTAATTTATTGTTTCAAAACAGTTGCGTTGGGTACCAGCAATAGAAAGGTCGGGAAGGAAACGAGGTGAAATTACTAAGAGAAAGGTAAAAGCCGTAGGAAGATAGTTTGGAAATAAAACTTTGTGTCAGACTCTATTAACTCCTTTTAATACGTCTAAGGCAACAACAAAAGTTTCACCATAATGTCTAAAAGAGGATATTCAAGAATAAGTAAAGTGACAAAACCTGTACCAGTGCAATCAAGTGATAGATATTTAAAAATACTCTTGTTGAAAATAGAAAAAAAAAAAAGAAAATTAAAGCAGCTGGGTGGTAGTTTGGCAGATTAGAGTGGTCAGCCTTTTCACGATCAGGCAGAATGTAGTCAAAATTCCATCTAGTATGAAAGGTGACAGGTGACAGAGTTGGCAGAATTTGTATAGGCAAGGTGCAAGCACGGAGGCAATTTTAAGAGAACAGTAGGTGGGATCTCATTCAGTACATAAACCTTCCGAGGGTTAAGGCCAGCGATGGCAAGGAAAACATCATTGCGAAGGATATTAATGGGAGGCATGAAACAGTTGCAGGGTGGAGCAGACGGAGGAACAAGCCGTGAATCTTCCAAGATTTTTTATTTATTTATTTATTTTATTTTTTTGCAAAGATATGAACGAACAGTCGCAGTTCAGCTTTAGAGAATAATGAGATGGCAGTGGTACCATCAGGCTGAAATAAAAGAGAAAAAGATGAAGAAACATTATTAGTAGAGACATTTTGGGTAGTTGCCAGAATGCGCAGGTAGAATTAGATCTAGAAAGATTTTGACATCTTCTATTGATGAAGGAATTTTTAGCTGGAGAACATTTTAGCTGGAGAACAGTCTAGGCATGATTTCGGCCAAAAATATAAAGTGCATAAGATTTTAGGTGATGGAAGGCTCAAGTACCGTTTTTGTGCCGCCTATTTCTCGTGTACAGTACAAGAACAGGCTGAGTTAAACCATGGTTTATATTAGAATGTGTAGGGCGAGAGAAAGTGAAGAATGTACGCCTCCATGCCAAACACTTTCACTATCCGTGCTATGCGCTCAGCATGCAAAGATGGGCTTCTAACGCGGAAGCAGTAGTTATTCCAAGGAAAGTCCTTCTAATTACCAAAGGCAAAATGCCATAGGTACCTCCGGTTTGGGTGATACTGAGGAAGTATTGGGGCGATAGGTTGTGATCATAGGGACCCAACAGAGACGAAAGAAAGACAAGCTGGAGGATTACAGGTAAGCAAAAGGTCAGGAATGTTGGGTATATCTCCAAAGCCAGTAAGGCCTTAAGTAGGTAATAACAGTAAGTAGGTAATACCAGTAAGGTGCTGCATTGATTGCTCTAGTTCAGTGGTTCCCAAAATTTTTTCATGTCGCTACTCACTTTTCATACATGATTCTTGTCCATGGCCCAACGCCAAGCATAATCCATAACTATGGTGACTGTCAACAGTCCTACACTCGTTAGGCCCACAAAAAAAAAAAAGCAAATCCTGTGATTTTATAATTTTTATTTGTTACTTTTGTTAAGAATTAATAGAGAAATTTGTAGTTTGCCTTTCTTGAATCTCATATCATTATTGAAGTGGTACTAAAGAAGTAAAATAATCCACATAAAAAAAAAATGTTTGTATATAGAATAATCAATAAATGGCATTATTGTGGAAAGCTGTTTCAACAATAAACAAACAAAAACAAAATAAAACAAAAGTTCACTCGTTTAAAAAGAGTATTAATCCCACGCCATATGATCTGATCTTTGAATCTGAGAAATCTGATGACTGTATAATTAATTCTAAAGTGAAATGTGGTCATATGGAATCATAATTAACTACCACAACCATGGCCACACATCCACCTCCTCCCAGACTATTTGCTTCAGAACATTCATGCCAGGTTCATGTTTCCTCCATTTGAATCCCAATTCCACTCAGTGTGATGGGTGATATTACAGATTATCAACAAGCTTCTTGATTCATGGTTTTGTTTCACTTAAAGCATACCACTGGTTATGCTTTACTTCAAGTCTGCTGCGATATTTCGTTTTAATGTGGAGTAGTTGAGAGAATGCAGCCTCACAGAATTAGTTGATGAAAATGATAGGTGTCGAAAAGTCATTTGTCTATGTAGTGTAGCCATTTGTAGTGAACCTGTAATATCTCTCCACTGGCTGCCTACTCGTTAAACACATTTGGTTTAATAAATACATATCCTCACATTATGGCCCCCTACATTCTCCTACATGGCCTCCTAGGGGGCTATGGCTCCCATTTTGGGGACCACTGCTCTAGATCGTGGAGGAGAGCAAAGTTAAAGGTTAGTTCACCAGGTTGGTCAGTAAGGAGGGAGGACAGCCAAAGCTGATGGTGAACTTTAAACTCTCCATACAACCGTACTTAGTAAAATTTAAATTTTGAAAAATCATGCTTATTATTCTGTTCACTAAATATTTTGCTAATATCCATTAGTTATTTAATAAAGATTTTAAGTTTGTGCGTATGTGTATAAAAGAGAGAAAGAGAGAGAGAGAGAGAGAGAGAGAGAGAGAGAGAGAGAGAGAGAGAGAGAGAGAGAGAGAGAGAGAGAGAGAGAGAGAGAGAGAGAGAGAGAGAGAGAGAGAATGACATGAACCGCAAAGAAAAGTTTGTGATAGCAAGACGCTTTTACTCCCTACTGGATAGACAAAGAAAAGAGGGAACTTTGTGTGTGTGTGTGTGTGTGTGTGTGTGTGTGTGTGTGTGTGTGTGTGTGTGTGTGTGTGTGTGTGTGTTTGTATGTGTGTGTGTGTGTGTGTGTGTGTGTGTGTGTGTGTGTGTGTGTGTGTGTGTGTGTCGCATTACTGTGTGTGTGTATATATATATATATATATATATATATATATATATATATATATATATATATATATATATATATATATATATATATATATATATATATATATATATATATATATATATATATATATATATATATATATATATATATATATATATATATATATATATATATATATATATATATATATATATATATATATATATATTAAACCTTTTTTTTATGTAGGAGGGGCAAAGGGCGAGGGCAACAAAACTTCAGTGAAAAAAGTAAAGGCCCACTGAGGTGCCAGTCCCCGAGCAGAGTCGAAAGCGATAGTAAAAAAATTACAGGATAAGTGTATTCAACCTCCCTCTTGAAAGCGTTCAAGTCATAGGAAGGAGGAAATTCAGAAGCAGGAAGGGAGATCCAGGTCTACCAGAGAGGGGGATGAATGACTGAGAATACAGGTACTCAGAATAGGGGTGAGAGAAAGGAGGAAGTCTTGTGCAGCGAGGTCACGGGAGAAGGTGAGGTATGGAGTTAGCAAGATCAGAAGAGCACTTGGCATGAAAATAGCGGTAAAAGATGGCAAGAGATGCAATACTGTTGCTATAAAAAAGAGGCTGAAGATAGTCAGATAAAGGTGAGAGTTGATGAGACGAAAAGCTTTTGATTCCACTCTCTCTAAAAGAGCGGGATAAGTGAAACCCCCAATATATATGAATACTCCGTACATAGAAGGATAAGGCCTCTGTACCAAGATAGCAGCTGGGGGCGGTGAGAAAAATCAGTAGAGACGACTCAGAAAGCTTAACTTCATAGAAGCTGTTTTACCAGAACATGTGATGCGAATTTTCCAGTTTAGATTATAAGTAAAGGACAGACCGAGGATGTGTAGAAGGGAGAGACAGTTAAGTGTCATAGTTGTCTGGAAGATTGTATCGAATGGATGGATGGAGGAATTGAGTTATTGAGGCATTGAACAATACTAAGTTTCCTCTTTCCCAAACAGAAATTTTAGACATCAGAAGTCAGGCGTTCTGTGGCTTTCTTGCGTGAACTGAAGGGTTGGACGCCTTCATGACGACGTGGAAAAGTGTAGGGTGGTATCATCAGTGTAAAAATGGATAGGAAGAGAAATTAGGCTTAGAAGATCATTGATGAATAACAGGAAGAGAGTGGGTAAAAGGACAGAACCCTAAGGAACACCAATGTTAATAGATTTAAGAGAAGAACAATGACCGTCTACCACAGCAGCAATAGAACGGTCAGAAAGGAAACTTGAGATGAAGTTACAAAGAGAAGAATAGAAGCTGTAGGAGGGTAGCCTGGAAATCAAACTTTGTGCCAGACTCTATAAAAAAAAAAAAAACTTTTGAAATGTTTAAGGCAACAACAAAAGTTTCATCAAAATCTCTAAAAGAGTATGATCAAGACTCAATAAGGAAGGCCAGAAGATCTCCGGGAGAACCTCCTTGACGGAACCCATACTGGCGATCAGATAGAAGGTTGTGTTGTGAAGTGACAGATAGACTAAAAAAAAAAAAAAAAATAGATAGGCAGGAAATTAAAACAATAGGACGGTAGATTGAGGGATTAGAACGGTTACCCTTTTAAGGAACACGCTGAATGTAGGCAAACCTACAGCAAGGAGGAAAGGTAGATGTTGACAGATAGAGTGGAAAGTTTGACTAGGCAAGATGCAAGCACAGAGGCACAGTTTCGGAGAACAATAGGGGGAATCCCATCAGGTCCATAAGTCTTCGGAGGGTTTAGGCCAGCAAGGGCGTAGAAAACATCATTGCTAAGGATTTTAATGGATGGCATGAAGTGGTCAGAGGGTGGAGGAGAGGGATGAATAAACCCTGAATCAACCAAGGTAGAGTTTGAGATGGCAGTGGTGCCATGACGTTGAAATAAAGGAGAGAAAGATAAAGAAGCAATGTTATTGGAAATGTTTTTGGCTACGTACCAGAAATCAATAGGGGAATTAGACCATGAAAGATTTCATAACTCTGCTGATGAAGGAATTCTTGGCTAGTTGGATAACAGACTTGGCATGATCCCGGGCAGAAATATGAAGCACATGAGATTCAGTTGATGGAAGGCTTATGTACCCTTTCTATCTTTCTATTCTTTGGCCACCTTTCTATCAAGTATAGCACAAGAACAGGCTGTATTAAACCAATGATTTCATTGAAAGATTTAGGTCAAGAGAAAGAGTGAGTAATGTACGTCTCCATGCCAGACACTATCATCTCTGTTTTGCGCTCATCACACAGAGATGGGTCTCTGACACGGAAGCAGAAGTCTTTCCAAGAAAAATCAGCATAATACATCCAAGACGGTCAGGAATACGAGTAGGGTGTTGCACCAATTGCTCTAATTTGTGGAGGAAAGCAAAGTTAAAGGCTAGTTCATCAGGATGGTTAGTGAAGGGAGCGAAAAGTCAAAGCTGGTGGTGAACATTAAAGTTTCCAAGAATGAAGACCTCCCCCCACCCAAAAAAAAAAAAAGGAGAATCAGAATGTGCTCCTCTTAAAAAAATTAAGTAGTCAAAGAATTTACTCTTATACTAAGAGGAGTTAGGTGAGTCATAGTACATGTAAATTTAATTTGAGAGTGATTCTTTATTCGTACTCAGTGGAAAATTCGGAAGATTGAAGAGAGTGGACACGATAGCAGGTTAAGTCGTATATAGACGACTTAACCTGCTATATATATATATATATATATATATATATATATATATATATATATATATATATATATATATATATATATATATATATATATATATATATATATATATATATAGACGCAACATACACCTTTGGACTGAAAATATGGATATAGATTGAAATTATGGTGGTAGAAATGGAAAAGGGGCTACTGTCAGTTGCCTCAGACACCTGAGTTTCAGTGAGGAAAAGAAGATGAAGCTTAATAGAGGAGATGTGGTGTTATACAGACTGAAAATTATACCTAAGACCACGAATGTTGCAGAACTTAATGAAGAAAACTGAGGTGGGTGTCACGAAACTTAGTGTCGATACCAGAAAAACAATGCGACCTGGTGACATTTGTGGTGCCCTCCACAGATGGGGTCTATGTATGTATGTTATATATATATATATATATATATATATATATATATATATATATATATATATATATATATATATATATATATATATATATATATATATATATATATATATATATATATATATATATATATATATATATATATATATATATATATATATATATATATATATATATATATATATATATATATATATATATATATATATATGATGTAAGTAGTGGAGCATTAAGATGTGAGAAAAGATTAAATGAGGAGGGAGAGAGAGAGAGAGAGAGAGAGAGAGAGAGAGAGAGAGAGAGAGAGAGAGAGAGAGAGAGAGAGGGCGAAAACGGAAGTGGGGATATCTGCTATGCAATAACTCTTTGCCTCGCTCTTGCAGTTACATTAAAAGTCTCTATCCCTTTTTAATTTTGGTACTTTTCCTTTAGTCCCTCCTGTTTAAGCCTCATGTAGTTTTATAGCAGAAGAGTTGGTTTTCACAAAGGCCTAATCATTATTCATCCATGTCCCTTTATCAGTCATAAGAATTCTCGAAAAGTAATTGTTTTATTGTGCCCACTAGTAGCGCTCAGCACAGAGAGATGGGTCTGTCACGCGGAAGCAGTAGTCATTCCAAGGAAAATCAACATAATACCTCCAAGGCGGTCAGGTATATGAGTGGGGTGTTGCAGCAGTTGCACCAGTAGCTTATATATATATATATATATATATATATATATATATATATATATATATATATATATATATATATATATATATATATATATATATATATATATATATATATATATATATATATATATATATATATATATATATATATATATATATATATATATATATATATATATATATATATATATATATATATATATATATATATATATATATATATATATATATATATATATATATATATATATATATATATATATATATATATATATATATATATATATATATATATATATATATATATATATATATATATATATATATATATATATATATATATATATATATATATATATATATATATATATATATATATATATATATATATATATATATATATATATATATATATATATATATATATATATATATATATATATATATATATATATATATATATATATATATATATATGTTATGTAAGGCGTAAGTAGTGGGGAATTAAGATGTGAAAAGGGGTTAGAAAGGGGAGAGAGAGAGAGAGAGAGAGAGAGAGAGAGAGAGAGAGAGAGAGAGAGAGAGAGGGCAAAAATAGAAGTGGGGATGTCTGCTGCGCAATAACTCTTTACCTCGCTCTCACAGTTACATTAAAGGTTTTATTCCTTCCACCCAGTCTCCATCCCTTTTTAATTTCAGTACTCTTCCTTTAGTCCCTCCTGTTAAGCCTCACATACTCTATAGCAGAAGATTTGCCCTTGACGAAGGTTTAATCAGTAATCATCCAGGACCCTTTATTCAGTAATAATTCTCAAAAAGTAATTTTTTTTATTGTGCCCACTAGTAGCGTCCCATCCCCATCAGTTGTGGCAGAGCTGGAGAGCGTTTTACTTCGCCTTCCCACGCTTCTAGTTCGGTCGCACTCCATATAATACGAGAGATAGATGTATCATGGTAGGAAGTGTGTTCAAAAGAGACTGAGTGGTATACACTTAGATGGGCCAGTTGCTTTAAGCGGTATTTGAGTAATTTACTGCAGTACGCCCCTGCTTCTATGTGTAGTGATTAGATGTCTTCATCTGTCTACCAGTGAGTGCATTTCCTTGCAAGGCCCTCTCTGTATATTATGGTGTGACTCCTCGTGAGTGAGTGGTGACAGTGAGTGGTCAGTGATCCTACTGTTTGTTTTGTGGGCAGTTTGTTTGTGTACACAGCGTTTCATTAAATGCTACTGCTGGTCAAGCCAGCAAGTAGGGTGTTTGGCCACAGAGGTTGTTAAGTGCATAGCTGTGTAGCGAAACTTTACTCCTTCCTCAGGCCCTGTTGAGGCCTTCTGTCCAGGAGGTTGTAAACGACACTACTCAGCTGGAAGATATAATATTTTGTTGGACAGTGGTTTGGATTTGTCATTTGAGGGCGGTTGTCCAACGAGGTGTTATACCTCAAACTTTTAAGTGTTTGTCCCTCAGTGTGATTGTCCCTCCCTAGAAAGTGGTTATCGATTATTTCCCAGTTGTTGGAGTGGCTTGGCAGTTGTTTTTATAATATTCCCTTGCCTGTGGGTGGATAAAACAGGCTAGCAACCTCATTCGTCTGTGTAATGAGTGCAAAAGTCAAAATAGGACCTCATAATCCATGTTTCACGCACCTACAGGTATTACAAAGTATTATAAGTGCCGAATAACTTCAACTCACTGATAAAGAGTCGCAAACCACGTGTGGGGGAGAGGTGCACAGTAACAACAAAGGACACACACCTATGTGATTTTTAATAATCTTTGAGCTACTTCCTACAATAAGATGGGCCACCCACGCCCACAAACTATTATATCCTCCTGTTGGCAAGCGGTATATTAACAGTTTCTCAGAGGACAGGCAAGTACCACTGGTACGTGGTAAAAACCCAGTGAGAAAGGAAACAACCACCAATCAACAGAGAATCTCTATATCCTTTGGTTCAAAAGCTCCCAGCAAAACTTTCAGAACTAGTCGCATTTAACTCCACAAAAAACACTATAGATCCTTGAACACGCAACCAACAGACACAAAAAAGGCCAGCCAACCGCTCTCAGATACGCCAGGATACTCGACCAGGGCTGAGGAATCGGTGTTAACTGATACCTATTCAAATTATAGAGGCAGACACCCACAGGCAGGATTCTGGAGACCCTAATTCCACTTACACAAGCACAAGTGTATTGCTTTTGGATATTTAAGTAATGTCTAATCAAACAACAGCCCTCTAATATATATATTCCCCCCTGGGTCACCGTGCCATTCTCTGCCTTTATCGATATGCGTCTTTACTCTGGCCAGGATGGACACAGAATGGCTTGGGGGAGAATAAGGGACGCCAGCTTGCCTGCACTCTCTGAAGCGATAGTTACGTAATATGACAAGAGGGGAGGCGGTGGAATGGGGGAAAGACGAGGGGGTGCCAGGCAGCCGGCCCGCTCGCCACTGACTCACACAAGCTTGCTTTAAAAAGAGGAGTATCTTGCAAATAAAATATTGCAGGGTAATGACAGGAGCTAGGTGAAAGTAAATCACTCACGGGAGCAGAGCATCTCTTCCTCTACATACCCATGCAGTATCAACTTTTCTCACATCATTTCGCTGTGTGTAACAATGAATAAATAAATAAATAAATAAATAAATAAATAAATAAATAAATAAATAAATAAATATATATATATATATATATATATATATATATATATATATATATATATATATATATATATATATATATATATATATATATATATATATATATATATATATATATATATATATATATATATATATATATATATATATTTCTGCCCGGAACCATGCCAAGTCTGTTCTCCAACTAGCCAAAAATTCCTCCATTAACAGAAAGTGTCAAAATCTTTCAAGATCTAACTCCTTTCGTGACTTCTGGCATCTAGCCAAAAATATCTCCAGTAACTTTCCTTCTTCTTTCCCTCCTTTATTTCAACCAGATGGCACCACTGTTATCACATCTTTTTCTAAAGCTGAACTCTTCGCTCAAACCTTTCCTAAAAGCTCTTTCAGCTTTGGACGATTCTGGGCTTGTTCCTCCCTCTCCTCCACCCTCCCATGCCCTTGCTGGCCTAAACCCTCGGAAGGTTTATGGACCTGATGTGGTCCCTCCTATTCTTTTCCGAAACTGTGCCTCCGTGCTTGTACCTTGCCTAGTCAAACTCTTTCAGCTCTGTCTGTCAACATCTACCTTTCATTCTTGCTGGAAGTTTGACTACATTCAGCCTGTTCCTAAAAGAGGCGACAGTTCTAATCCCTCAAACTACCGTCCTATTCCTTTAATTTCCAGCCTATCTAAAGTTTTTGAATCTATCTCAACAGGATGATTCTTAAACAACTATCACTTCACAACCTTCTATCTGATCGCCAGTATGGGTTCCGTCAAGGCCGCTCTACTGGTGATCTTCTGGCTTTCCTTATTGAGTCTTGGTCATCCTTTTTTAGAGATTTTGGTGAAACTTTTGCTGTTGCCTTGGACATATCAAAAGCTTTTGATAGAGTCTGGCACAAAGCTTTGATTTCCAAACTACCCTCCTACGGCTTTTATCCTTCTCTCTGTAACTTCATCTCAAGTTTCCTTTCTGCCCGTTCTATTGCTGATGTGGTAGACGGTCACTGTTCTTCTCCTAAATTTATTAACAGTGGTGTTCCTCAGGGTTCTGTCCTCTCACCCACTCTCTTCTTATTATTCATTAATGATCTTCTCAAAAAAAACTTCTTGTAAACACTTCACACAGGGAAGCCACAGAACGCTTAACTTCTGATCTTTCTAAAATTTCTGATTGGGGCAGAGCAAACTTGTTATTGTTCAATGCCTCAAAAACTCAATTCCTACATCTATCAACTCGACACAACCTTCCAGACAACTATCCCCTCTTCTTCAATGACACTCAACTGTCCCCCTCTTCTACACTGACCATCCTCGGTCTGTCCTTTACTTATAATCTGAACTGGAAACTTTACATCTCATCTCTAGCTAAAACAGCTTCTATGAAGTAAGGTGTTCTGAGACGTCTCTGCCGGTTTTTCTCTCCCCCCCAATTTCTAACTCTGTACAAGGGCCTTATCCGTCCATGTATGGAGTATGCTTCACATGTCTGGGGGGGGGGGTTCCACTCATACAGCTCTTCTAGACAGGGTGGAATCAAAAGCTTTTCGTCTCATCAACTCCTCTCCCCTAACTGACTTTCTTCAACCTCTTTCTCACCGCCACAATGTTGCATCTCTAGCTGTCTTCTACCGCTATTTTCATGCTAACTGCTCTTCTGATCTTGCTAACTGCATGCCTCCCCTCCTCCCGCAGCCTCGCTGCATAAGACTTTCTTCTTTCTCTCAACCATATTCTGTCCACCTCTCTAAAGCAAGAGTTAACCAGTATTCTCAATCATTCATCCTTTTCTCTGGTAAACTCTGGAACTCCCTGCCTGCTTCTGTATTTCCACCTTCCTATGACTTGAATTCCTTCAAAAGGGAGGTTTCAAGACACTTATCCATCAATTTTTGACTACTGGTTTGACCCTTTTATTGGACTGGCATTTCAGTGGGCATTTTTTTATTGTATTTTTGTTGCCCTTGGCCAGTGTCTTTCCTACATGAAAAAATAAATAAATGAATAAAATAAATAAATAAATAAATAAATAAATTAGGAGGAGGCAGTAGACACCTGCCGAAACGATAATTACTCCCAGTGAGGTCTAAAGCACTGTTCAGGGGGTGCTGTGAACTTATCATTAAACCCAGCTGTGACCTCACTGAACGTTTCCCTTTGTGTCTCACAACACAAGGTGGCAGTCACAGCCTGCCCTCTAAAGACAACTCTCTTCCTCCACACAAAACTACAAGCACCTAATAACACACACACCCTTCACTCAAAAATTTTAAAATCATGGCGACTCCTACACCAGCCTCGGAGTCCCCATCTGGGGAGGGGACCATAAATGTCCCCAGGTCGGACTGCCTTTCCTTCGACGACCCTAAGTGTCTTGACATCCCCCTCAACTTTTTCTTCATTAACTTCTGCAACATTCGAGGTCTAAGATCTAATTTTCAATCTGTAGAACACCACCTCTCCTCTTCTAAACCTCATCTTCTTTTCCTCACTGAAACTCAGGTGTCTGAGGCAACTGACAGTAGCCCCTTTTTTGTTCCCTCCTACTTTCTCTATCCTCATTTTTGATCCAAAGCTGGATGCTGCGTTTATGTGCGCAATGACTTAACCTGCTCTCGTGCCCACGCTCTTGAATCTTCCGAGTTTTCCACCATCTGGCTACGACTACAGAGTCATTCTCATACTAAATTTATCTGTGCTGTATACCTCTCTCCTAACTCCTCTGACTATAAGAAATTCTTTGACTACTTAACTTCCAAAGTGGAGCACATTCTGACCCTCTTCCCTTTTGCAGAGATCTCCATTCTTCGAGACTTCAATGTTCACCACCAGCTTTGGCTTTCCTCTCCCTTCACTGACCATCCTGGTGAACTAGCCTACAACTTTGCTATTCTCCATGACCTAGAGCAATTGGTGCAACACCCTACTCGTATTCCTGACTGTCTTCGAGATACGCCTAACATTCTTGACCTTTTCCTGACCTCTAATCCTTCTGCTTATGCTGTCACCCTTTCTTCTCCGTTGGGCTCCTCCGATCACAATCTCATATCTTTATCTTGTCTTATCACTCCAATCCCTCCTCAGGATCCCCCTAAGCGAAGGTGCCTCTGGCGTTTTGCCTCTGCTAGTTGGGAGGACCTGAGGAGGTATTTTGCTGATTTTCCTTGGAATGACTACTGCTTCCGTGTCGGAGACCCGTGTTTGTGTGCTGAGCGCATAACAGAGGTGATAGTGTCTGGCATGGAGGCGTACATTCCTCACTCTTTTTCTCGTCCTAAACCTTCTAAACCTTAGTTTACCACAGCTTGTTCTCGTGCTATACATGATAGAGAGGTGGCCCACAAAAGATACTTAAGCCTTCCATCACCAGAATCTCATGCACTTTATATTTCTGCCCGGAACCATGCCAAGTCTGTTCTCCAACTAGCCAAAAACTCCTTCATTAACAGAAAATGTCAAAACCTTTCAAGATCTAACTCCCCTCGTGATTTCTGGCATCTAGCCAAAAATATCTCCAATAACTTTGCTTCTTCTTCTTTCCCTCCTCTACTTCAACCAGATGGCACCACTGCTATCACATCTATTTCTAAAGCTGAACTCTTTGTTCAAACCTTTGCTAAAAACTCTACCTTGGAGGATTCTGGGCTTGTTCCTCCCTCTCCTCCACCCTCTGACTAATTCATGCCACCTATTAAAATTCTTCGCAATGATGTTTTCCATGCCCTCGCTGGCCTAAACCCTCGGAAGGCTTATGGACCTGATGGGGTCCCTCCTATTGTTCTCCGAAACTGTGCCTCTGTGCTTGCAGCTTGCCTTGTCAAGCTCTTTCAGCTCTGTCTGTCAACATCTACCTTTCCTTCTTGCTGGAAGTTTGCCTACATTCAACCTATTCCTTAAAAGGGTAACCGGTCTAATCCCTCAAACTACCGTCCTATTGCTTTAATTTCCTGCTTATCTAAAGTTTTTGAATCTATCCTCAACAGGAAGATTCTTAAACATCTATCACTTCACAACCTTCTATGTGATCGCCAGTATGGGTTCCGTCAAGGCCGCTCTACTGATCTTCTGGCTTTCCTTACTGAGTCTTGGTCATCCTCTTTTAGAGACTGGTGAAACTTTTGCTGTTGCCTTGGACATATGAAAAGCCTTTGATAGAGTCTTGCACAAAGCTTTGATTTCCAAACTACCCTCTTACGGTTTCTATCCTTCTCTCTGTAACTTCATCTCAAGTTTCCACACCACGTTGGTGGTGTGGCTATGGATTCTTGTCTTGGCCCTACTCTTGCTAATGCCTTCTTATGTCACCATGAAACAAAATAGTTAAATTAAAGCCCTACTGAACTTAGAGGACATACATCGATTGCACCATTCTTTCATTCAAACACTTTCAGCACATTCCTAAATTTCTTATCTATCTAAACTCTAAGCATCCCAATATTGAATTCATATGTGACAGAAAACAATGGTTGTATCACTTGTATCACTTTGTATCACTATCAAAGGCTTTTGATATGTCCAAGGCAATAGCAAAAGTTTCACCAAAATCTCTAAAAGAGGATGACCAAGACTCAGTAAGGAAAGCCAGAAGATCACCAGTAGAGCGGCCTTGACGGAACCCATACTGGCGATCAGATAGAAGGTTGTGAAGTGATAGATGTTTAAGAATCTTCCTGTTGAGGATAGATTCAAAAACTTTAGATAAGCAGGAAATTAAAGCAGTTTGAGGGATTAGAGCAGTCACCCTTTTTAGGAACAGGTTGAATGTAGGCAAACTTCCAGCAAGAAGGAAAGGTAGATGTTGACAGACAGAGCTGAAAGAGTTTTTTTTTTTTTTATATGTAGGAAGGATACTGGCCAAGGGCAACAAAAATCTAATAAAAAAAAATGCCCACTGGAGGCAAGGTGCAAGCACGGAGGCACAGTTTCCGAGAACAATAGGAGGGACTCCATCAAGTCCATAAGCCTTCCGAGGGTTTAGGCCAGCGAGGGCATGGAAAACATCATTGCGAAGAATTTTAATAGGTGGCATGAAGTAGTCAGAGGGTGGAGGAGAGGGAGGAACAAGCCCAGAATCCTCCAAGGTAGAGTTTTTAGCAAAGGTTTGAGCAAAGAGTTCAGCTTTAGAAATAGATGTGATAGCAGTGGTGCCATCTGGTTGAAGTAGAGGAGGGAAAGAAGAAGAAGCAAAGTTATTGGAGATATTTTTGGCTAGATGCCAGAAATCACGAGGGGAGTTAGATCTTGAAAGGTTTTGACATTTTCTGTTAATGAAGGAGTTTTTGGCTAGTTGGAGAACAGACTTGGCATGGTTCCGGGCAGAAATATAAAGTGCATGAGATTCTGGTGATGGAAGACTTAAGTACCTTTTGTGGGCCACCTCTCTATCATGTATAGCACGAGAACAAGCTGTGTTAAACTAAGGTTTAGTAGGTTTAGGACGAGAAAAAAAGTGAGGAATGTACGCCTCCATGCCAGACACTATCACCTCTGTTATGCGCTGAGCACACAAACACGGGTCTCTGACACGGAAACAGTAGTCATTCCAAGGAAAATCAGCAAAATACCTCCTCAGGTCCCCCCAACTAGCACAAGCAAAACGCCAGAGGCACCTTCGCTTAGGGTGATCCTGAGAAGGGATTGGAGTGATAGGACAAGATAAAGATATAAGATTGTGATCGGAGGAGCCCAACGGAGAAGTAAGGGTGACAGCATAAGCAGAAGGATTAGAGGTCAGGAAAAGGTCAAGAATGTTGGGCGTATCTCGAAGACGGTCAGCAATACGGAATTGCTCTAGGTCATGGAGGATAGCAAAGTTGTAGGCTAGTTCACCAGGATGGTCAGTGAAGGGAGAGGAAAGCCAAAGCTGGTGGTGAAGATTGAAGTCTCGAAGAATGGAGATCTCTGCAAAAGGGAAGAGGGTCAGAATGTGCTCCACTTTGGAAGTTAAGTAGTCAAAGAATTTCTTATAGTCAGAGGAGTTAGGAGAGAGGTATACAGCACAGATAAATTTAGTATGAGAATGACTCTGTAGTCGTAGCCAGATGGTGGAAGATTCAAGAGCGTGGGCACGAGAGCAGGTTAAGTCATTGCGCACATAAACGCAGCATCCAGCTTTGGATCGAAAATGAGGATAGAGAAAGTAGGAGGGAACAGAAAAGGGGCTACTGTCAGTTGCCTCAGACACCTGAGTTTCAGTGAGGAAAAGAAGATGAGGTTTAGAAGAGGAGAGTTGGTGTTCTACAGATTGAAAATTAGATCTTAGTCGTGAATGTTGCAGAAGTTAATGAAGAGAAAGTTGAGGGGAGTGTCAAGACACTTAGGGTCGTCGACAGAAAGGCAGTCCGACCTGGGGACATTTATGGTCCCCTCCCCAGATGGGGACTCCGAGGCTGGTGCAGGAGTTGCCATGATTTTAAAATTTTTGAGTGAAGGGTGTGTGTGTTATTGGGTGCTTGTAGTTTTGTGTGGAGAGTTGTCTTTAGAGGGCAGGTTGTGACTGCCCTCTTGTGTTGTGAGACACAAAGGGAAACGTTCAGTGAGGTCACAGCTGGGTTCAATGATAAGTTCACAGCACCCCCTGAACAGTGCTTTAGACCTCACTGGGAGTAATTATCGTTTCGGCAGTTGTCTACTGCCTCCTCCTACTATTATTATTGCTGTTGTCTTCGTTGCCATTGTTGTTCTTTTTTCTTTGTTCTTCATGTTATTATAATGTTATTTTTTTGGGGGTGATTGTTCTTGTAGTTTCATTCCGTTATTGCTGATGCTGTTATTGTTGTTGTTTTCTGCTATTTATTTATCTATTTTTATTTGTTTATTTATTTATTTATTTATTTTTCAGATTCAGTTTGTTAGAATTGTTCGTTTTATACTTTTAGGATGTTCTTGTTGTTGTCTTGTTGTTTATGTTGATGTTTTATTGTTGATACTTTTGGTAATTATTATTTTTTTTCACATTTTCACACTTGTTGATATAAATAATAATGATAATAATAATAATAATAATGATAATAATAATAATGATAATAATAATAATAATAATAATAATAATAATAATAACAATAATAATAATAATAATATTATTGTTATTATTATTATTATTATTATTATTATTATTATTATTATTATTATTATTATTATTATTATTATTATTATTACTATTATATTATTATTATTATTATTATTTTTATTATTATTATTATTATTTTTATTATTATTATTATTGTTATTATTACATTATTATTATTATTATTATTATTATTATTATTATTATTATTATTATTATTATTATTATTATTATTATTATCATTATTATTATTATTACTATAATTGTTATTGTTGTTGTTGCTGTTGTTGTTGTTGTTGTTGCTTTTGTTATTCTTTTTGTTGTAGTTGGTGGTGGCAGTAGTAGTAGTAGTAGTAGTAGTAGTAGTAGTAGTAGTAGTAGAAGTAGTAGTAGTAGTAGCAGTAGTAGAGGATTTGAACATGTTGAGAGAATCATGGATGATGATAGGCTGGTGAAGACGATTGCAAGATAAAGTGTGAGATGTGAGAACTTGCGAGGCCACGTAACGAAACGGATGGATTGATAGCTTAACAGAAACCTTAAAGGGAAGAGGACTGACGCAGGGGCTTAGGAGAATGATTGTGCGTGATAGAATAGTGAGCTGTTATAAGTGTGTGAGGAATGACGCAGCCCTGGGACACTGAGGGAGGCGACACACTTTGATGGTCTCAAACCTGTGGCGCAATCGGATGTGATAGGGGTGGGTACTTGTTGCCTTAGACATAAAACAAAATTTTGAGAGGATCTGACACAAAGCTTTGATTTCTAAACTACCCTCCTACGGTTTCTATTCTTTTCTCTTTAACTTCATCTCAAGTTTCCTTTCTGACCCTTTTGTTGCTGATGTGGTAGACGGTCACTGTTCTTCTAAATTTATTAACACTGGTGTTCCTCAACGTTCTTTCCTGTCACCCAGTCTCTTTCTATTATTCACCAATGATCCTCTAAACCAAACCTCTTGTCTTATTCACTCCTCCATTGATGATACCACTCTGCACTTTTCCAATTCTTTTCGTAGACGTCCACCCCTTCCGGAAGTAAATAGTTCATGCAGGGAAGCCACAAAATGCTTGACTTCGGATCTCTCTAAAATTTCCCATTGCAGCAGAGCAAACTTAGTATTGGTCAGTGCCTCAAAAACTGAATTTCTCCATCTATGAACTCGACATAAATAATTATCCTTTCTTCAGTGGCAGTCAACTGTCCCCCTCTTCTACACCGAACATCCTCGCCTCGGCCTTTAGTTATAATTTTAACTGGAAACTTCACATCTTATCTCTAGCTAAAACAGCTTCTATGAAGTTAGGTGTTATGAGCTGTCTCCGCCAGTTTTTCTCACCCCTAGCTGCTAACTCTGTACAAGGGCCTTATCCGTCCATGTATGAAGTGTGCTTCACATGCATATGGAGTTCCACTCATACTGCTCCTTTAGTCACGTTGAAATCAGAAGCTTTTCGTCTTATCAACTCCTCTCTTCTAACTGACTGTCTTCAGCCTCTCTCTTGGTCGCAATGTTGCATCTCTTGCTATTTTCTACAGCTATTTAATGCTAACTGCTCATCTTATCTTGCTAACTGCATGCCTCCCCTCCTCCCGCGGCCTTGCTGCACAAGACTTTCTTCTTTATCTCACAACTATTATATCTACCTCTTTCTACCTCTTTCTCTTATAAACTTTGGAACTCTCTTCCTGCTTCAGTATTTCCTCCTTCGTATGAGTCTTTCAAGAGGGAGGTTTCAAGACACTTATCCTACATTTTTTGACTAACGCTTTCGACTTTCTACTGGGACCGTCACCTCAGTGGGCCATTTTATTTTTTTTTATTACAATTTTATTGCTCCTGGCCGGTGCTCCTCTTACATGAAAAAAAGATATATATGTATATATATATATATATATATATATATATATATATATATATATATATATATATATATATATATATATATATATATATATATATATATATATATATATATACCAACAAAAATGATAATGATACTACTAGTATTAATATGCCTGTAACACCGCAGCCTTAAACTACAAAAGAGTGCGTTCATAAAAGCGTGGCATCGTTATTTTTACTTCAAACAAAAACTTATGTTCATTTTTACATTAACCATGCAAAAGTCGTTTGTGACTGACTTGAACATGGACAACACACACACACACACACACACACACACACACACACTTACACAAACACAGAGAGAGAGAGAGAGAGAGAGAGAGAGAGAGAGAGAGAGAGAGAGAGAGAGAGAGAGAGAGAGAGAGAGAGAGAGAGAGAGAGAGAGAGAGAGAGAGAGGTCCGTCGTGCGTCACTGATGGAGGTTGTGTGATGAGAGTTGTTATTCGAAAATATAATTTAAAAGAAAATATGAATAGAGAAGAAGATGGCTGGAGTTGATTGGAAATTGATATGATTATTTTATTTTTTTAGCACCTTTATATATGCATTTATTTATTTTATTTAGTTATCTAGTTATGTGCTTAGTTTCTTACTTGGTAAATAAATTATTTAGTTGGTTGGTTGGTTAGTTACTTATTTAACAGTATCTACTTGAAGTGCTCTGCAGACCTCTACAGTATTCTGGAACGTAATGATGCATGTTTTAATAGTATGTACATGCGGCGGGTGAATCTCACCCGCACAGGCAACGTGTGGACGGTCTATTAAATATACTTGATTTATTTTTTAACAGTAATTGTCTTACGGAGAAAAAAAATAAATAAACGCTCATGTGAAGTGAACCTGAGTAGACGGACATTGTAACTAAGAAGGAGGTTGGATTTCCATTAAAGGAAGTTAAACTTAGGTGCAAACATGATAAAGTTAAGATGAAGGTGGTTAGTGTTAAGAGTAGGTCTGCAGTTAAGAGGTAGGAACTTGGAGTTAAGATGAAGGAAACTAAAGTTAGGTTGAAGTTGATTTTCTAAAATTTTTAATATATATATATATATATATATATATATATATATATATATATATATATATATATATATATATATATATATATATATATATATATATATATATATATATATATATATATATATATATATATATAGATAGATAGATAGATAGATAACTTTATTGTCAAGATGCAGCATAATAAGCTTACAAATTGAAATTTGCTTTGGCCAGAGCTCCGTACAATATAAGTTGAGTAAAAGTATATAAAAATTATGTTAAAAAGTATTTACAAAATAAAAGTTAAAATGATTGAAAGTTAAGATAATTGCACATCATACTAAGGTTACATACATGTATTAGATATATCACAGTCACACATCTATTGCACAATTGCTGTTTTAGTGTTGGTGATTATAGAGCATGATGCTTTTTGGCACAAATGAGTTCTTATATCTGTTCGTGCGTTGAGTCGGCAGAGCTAATCTTCTGCCTGACCTGAGGAATACATAGCAGGAGTGGAGGGGATGAAATGAATCGTTCATGATTTTTTCAACCTGCTTCATAGATTGTTCAAGGAACAGCTTATCTAATAGTTTTGTTTCTGCACCTAATTTCCGTGATTTTCGCACAATCTTTTTAAGCTTACTTTTATCATGACATGTTAGCTTGCCATACCAAGTGGTTAAGGAGAAACCTAATAGTGACTCTATTGTAGACTTATAAAAGAGGCTAATTATATGTCTATCTACATGCAGGTTGTTTAAAATACGTAAAAAAATAAAGTCTCTGCTTACATTTCTTGAATACCATATTGGTATTTGCACTACCTTTTAGTTGATTATCAATCATAAGACCTAAATATTTGTACTCTTCTACTCGGTCTACAGTTTCTGAATCAATTATAATAGGATCAGGTATGCTGCGATTTTTGGTTCTATAATCTATGATCATCTCTTTGGTTTTCTTTATGTTGAGATCAAGATAGTTTGATTTGCGCCAATCCACAAATTGGGACACATATTCATCACACTTATCATCCGAAATTTTACCAAGTATTACAGTGTCGTCAGCATATTTAACAATTGTACAATTACTACATACACTTCTACAGTCGTCAGTGTATAGGCTGAAAAGAACAGGGGACATGACGCAGCCTTGTGGAGCTCCTGTGTTAGTTGTTAATATATTGGACTTAACATTGTACAACGTGGTATACTGAGGTCTTTCACTTAAAAAACTAAAAATCCATCTCAAAACATAGCTATTTACGTTCATTGCTATTAATTTGTTTAAAAGAATGTGGGGTTGCATAGTGTTAAATGCAGAACTGAAGTCCACATACAAGATTCTAGCTTGTGTATTTTGTTTATCCAAATGTTTACTTATTTCATTCATTAAAGTTAAACTTGCATCTTGAACACATCTGTTTTTACAGTATGTAAATTGAAAGGGGTCCTTAAAATTGTCAACACTGTCACATATAATATTCCTTAAAATATCTTCTAAGCATTTCATGATATTGGAAGTTAAAACAACGGGTCTAAAGTCATTAAAAACTTTGGGAAATTTCACTTTCGCAATGGGTTTAATTTCGGACTCCTTCCATTTGAGTGGCACGATACCGTGGTCTATAGAGTGCTGAAAGAGTGACCTCAGCACTGGAGCTAACTGTTCTGCACAACACTTGAGTGCCCTGGCTGGCACACCGTCAGGACCTGTCGCCTTGCTAGCTCGAACCCGCTTTAGGGATTGCAATACACATTTTTCTGTTATTAAAATCTTTTCACTTGAAATGTTCTGAGTGTCTGATATAATATTATTACACTCCTCACTAAAATTATACCTCTCAAACCTAGCAAAGAAGGAATTCATTTCGTTAACGTAAGTGGTTATGTCTTGTGGATATGGTATATTTGTCTTTTCTTTATGTCCGCATAAAGTTTTCAGTCCTATCCACGCATCTTTAGTACTGTTCGTTCTAAATAAACCCTCGATCTTTTCTTTATAGTCCTTTTTTGAGTCAGTTATTTTCTTATTGATTTTCTTTTGTACTGCTTTTTGTTGTGTGCTATCACTGTTAACCATGTACCTTCTTTTTTCATTCAACATAGTTTTCAATTCTTTAGTCACCCACGGTTTATTATTAGGGTATATCTTGATTACTTTTGTAGGTACTAGCATATCAAAACAGAACTGAAAATAGGAATTAAAGATGTCTACGCTTGTATTGATATCCATCTCATTGTCTATAAGAACAGACCAGTCGGTACACTCGAAACATGCTTGAAGTTTCATGCTGCTATCTTCATCCCATTTTCTAATTGTTACCTGTTCACACTTTTCTCTCTTCAGAACTTGTTTATACACTGGCACACAGAACAACATATTATGGTCTCCATTACCTAGGGGGGGCCTTTTTAAAACACGATAACTCTCCTTAACATTACAGAACAGCTTATCTAGTGTTCTGTTTCCTCTTGTGGGGCACTTAACCGTTTGTACGTATGTTGGTACCTTTTCCTGAAAGTCACAGTGGTTGAAGTCACCCAATATTATCTTGACGCTCACCGGACACTCATTTTCATATTTGTTGATACAGTTTTCTAAAGTTTCAGCTGCAACAGACTCATCAGCGTCAGGAGGAATGTAAACGATAAATAAATCAACTTTACCGAATTCCCGTGGGAGGTAGAAAGGCCGACATGATACCACCAAATATTCGATGTCCTTCACACATTGGCTTTCCTTGACGGTAACCTGTGAACACCATCTATCGTTCACAAAGACTGCAACTCCGCCTCCTTTCTCCTTATCTACACTTCTCCGATCCGACCTTACGAGCTTAAAACCATCCACATTCACGGTGCTGTCTGCATCTTGATCTTGAAGCCGCGTTTCCGTCAGAACGATTAAGGCACTGTCCCTATACTCATGCGTATACTTGCAGTATGCAGACAGCTCATCTATTTTGTTTCGAATGGAGCGTACATTGCCAAAAGTTATGGTGGGTAGCGGTGTCCGCATCCCTCGCCTCCTCAGCCGTACCCTCACGCCAGATCGTCTCCCTCGTCGTCGCTTGCCGTGTTTACTTCTCCATGCTTCTTTATGACTATCGAATTTGCCACCGTTGTTTTGTAGCTCATTTAAATACTTCAAACTGCTCAGGAACTTGATAGAGAGTGGTGAGTCCAGCGCTGGCCGCAGGGCGAGGAGGGCAGCACGGTCGTATAGGATGTTTACATTCACTGCAATCGTCTCCACCACAAATGTCACAAATACAGCCCACAACAGCAACATTTTCACAATCCACGATGCTGTTCCCATGCTTATCACATTCACAGTCAGTGCACTTGACTTCAAAATAGAGGAAGTTGTAGTAAAAGGTCAGAAATAAGGTAAAAATATACAGGAGCTCTGTCGCCGCGGCATATATATATATATATATATATATATATATATATATATATATATATATATATATATATATATATATATATATATATATATATATATATATATATATATATATATATATATATATATATATATATATATATATATATATATATATATATATATATATATATATATATATATATATATATATATATATATATATATATATATATATATATATATATATATATATATATATATATATATATATATATATATATATATATATGAGAGGACTAAAAAAACTTACATACATAGAAAAGACAGAGAAAATAACAAATTAAATATCTCGGCAGCTTGGTACGAGATAATGGAGACAAGAGGAGGGCACTTGATTTACGGAGAGAGGCAGAAGGTCCGGAGAGATGGCGTTCCATGGTCGCCAACGTCAAAGACACGGTATGTTGAGGAGGATATTTTATACATCCCATACTTACAGAAACTGCAATAGACATTTTAAAAATAGATATAAAACAATATCTCTACATGTTTTAATGGTTACATAAATAATCTCTTCCACAGAAAAACTAAGAATAGGCATCATGGAGGAGGCAGTAGACACCTGCCGAAACGATAATTACTCCCAGTGAGGTCTAAAGCACTACCTTGAGGTCTACAGTGAGGTCTAAATCTACCTTGATCGAGTCATACTTTGTCCGACCGCCGTTTCCGCGCCTGGTGAACAAGCAACAGAAACTAAGCGGTCGAGACAACCCCTTTGGAGGGACGACAGGGTAGTGGGCTCGGGCAGCACTACTCACACTTACCGCCCTACGGACGGCACAGGTGATGCGAAACCTACCTGCCGGAGTCGCCCCCGACAGGATTCCAGCTGAGGACGCCACCCTCAGACCAGGCGGTTGGCTACCTTAATTACTAGGCCCGCCGCAGCATGAAACACCATTCGCAGACGTACGCCTGCTAGAGCGCCTCTGGTCCGAGTAACGAACACAGAGGCTCTATGCCCGCCCCTCGGACCAGGGAGGGGACTGGTACCGCATCCGCACCGTGTACCCCTTTATCTAAGCCATGAACCCGCTGGTCTTCAGGCAGGAAGAGCGCTACTTTCCCTCCAGCGGGCCGTCATCCCGGAAGTGCCAGAGTAACTACCGATGCCGAGGGTAAGTGGGTTTGGCCCACGACGCGGCAAATCACCTCGACGGCCCACACTCCAACGGGATAGAGAACCCGAAGGAGCAGAAAGACTCCGGATCAGTAAAGCTGTTAAGGGCTCCGAACCCTGGCAGAACCCCATTGCTCTATGAACGTTTGATAAGGGAGGATGGAATATTGTCATCACATTCATCTCGTGGGGAAGCACTTTAGCCATAGGCCCAATCCT
This sequence comes from Scylla paramamosain, assembly GCF_035594125.1. Lineage (NCBI taxonomy): Eukaryota > Metazoa > Arthropoda > Malacostraca > Decapoda > Portunidae > Scylla > Scylla paramamosain. Next base: position 18,526,166 of record NC_087159.1, read on the forward strand.
GCCTTTACGGTCAGGCTTGTTCCTACGTTACCAGCAGGCGCCACTAGGAGGCACACTTCACGTCACTCAGGGAGTCACGGCATGACACCATCCCGGGCCCTCCAGGAGTCATAGTTACTCCTGTGAACTTATCATTAAACCCAGCTGTGACCTCACTCAATGTTTCCCTTTGTGTCTCACAACATAAGGGGACAGTCACAGCCTGCCCTCTAAAGACAACTCTCTTCCTCCACACAAAACTACAAGCACCTAATAACACACACCCATCACTCCAAAAATTCAAAATTACTATGGCGATTCCTACACCAGCCTCGGAGTCCCCATCTGGGGAGGGGACCATAAATGTCCCAAGGTCGGACTGCCTTTCTGTCGACGACCCTAAGTGTCTTGACACTTAGGGTCAAGATCCCCCTCAACTTTTTCTTCATTAACTTCTGCAGCATTTGCGGTCTAAAATCAAATTTTCAATCTGTAGAACACCATCTCTCCTCTTCTAAACCTCATCTTCTTTTCCTCACTGAAACTCAGGTGTCTGAGGCAACTGACAGTAGCCCCTTTTCTGTTCCCTCCTACTTTCTCTATCCTCATTTTCGATCCAAAGCTGGATGTTGCGTTTATGTGCGCAATGACTTAACCTGCTCTCGTGCCCACGCTCTTGAATCTTCCGAGTTTTCCACCATCTGACTACGACTACAGAGACACTCTCAAACTAAATTTATCTGTGCTGCATACTTCTCATCTAACTCCTCTGACTATAAGAAATTCTTTGACTACTTAACTTCCAAAGTGGAGCACATTTTGACTCTCTTCCCTTTTACAGAGATCTCCATTCTTGGAGACTTCAATGTTCACCACCAGCTTTGGTTTTCCTCTCACTTCACTGACCATCCTGGTGAAGTAGCCTTCAACTTTGCTATCCTCCACGACCTAGAGCAATTGGTGCAACACCCTACTCCTATTCCTGACCGTCTTGGAGATACACCCAATAATCTTGACCTTTTCCTCACCTCTAATCCTTCTGCTTGTGCTGTCACCCTTTCTTCTCCGTTAGGCTCCTCCGATCAAAATCTCATCTCTGTATCTCGTCCTATCGTTTCAATCCCTCCTCAGGATCCCCCTAAGCGAAAGTGCCTCTGGTGTTTTGCCTCTTCTAGTTGGGGGGACCTGAGGAGGTATTTTGCTGATTATCCTTGGAATGACTACTGCTTCCGTGTCAGAGACCCGTCTTTTTTGTGCTGAGCGCATAACATAGATGATAATGTCTGGCATGGAGGCGTACATTCCTCACTCTTTTTCTCGTCCTAAACCTTCCAAACCTTGGTTTAACCCAGCTTGTTCTCGTGCTATACATGATAGAGAGGTGGCCCACAAAAGGTACTTAAGCCTTCCATTACCAGAATCTCATGCACTTTTATATTTCTGCTTGGAATGCCAAGTCTGTTCTCCAACTAGCCAAAAACTCCTTCATTAACAGAAAGTGTCAAAACCTTTCAAGATCTAACTCCCCTCGTGACTTCTGGCATCTAGCCAAAAATATTTTCAATAACTTTGCTTCTTCTTCTTTTCCTCCTTTATTTCAACCAGATGGCACCACTGCTATCACATTTATTTTTAAAGCTGAACTCTTCGCTCAAACCTTTGCTAAAAAAAACCTTTGCTAAAAAAAAAAAAACCTTGGACGATTCAGGGCTTGTTCCTCCCTCTCCTCCACCCTCTCACTACTTCATGGTACCGATTAAAATTCTTCGCAAAGATGTTGCCCATGCCCTTGCTGGCCTAAACCCTAGGAAAACCCTAGGCTTATGGACCTGATGGGGTCCCTCCTATTGCTCTCCGAAACTGTGCCTACCTTGGACGATTCAGGGCTTGTTCCTCCCTCTCCTCCACCCTCTCACTACTTCATGGTACCGATGAAAATTCTTCGCAAAGATGCTGTCCATGCCCTTGCTGGCCTAAACCCAAGGAAAACCCTAGGCTTATGGACCTGATGGGGTCCCTCCTATTGCTCTCCGAAACTGTGCCTCCGTGCTTGCACCTTGCCTAGTCAAACTCTTTCAGCTCTGTCTGTCAACATCTACCTTTCCTTCTTACATTCAGCCTGTTCCTAAAAAGGGTGACCGTTCTTCTAATCCCTTAAACTACCGTCCTATTGCTTTAATTCCCTGCCTATCTAAAGTTTTTGAATCTATCCTGAACAGGAAGATTCTTAAACATCCATCACTTCACAACCTTCTATCTGATCGCCAGTATGGGTTCCGTCAAGGCCGCTCTACTGGTGATCTTCTGGCCTTCCTTACTGAGTCTTGGTCATCCTCTTTTAGAGATTTTGGTGAAACTTTTGTTGTTGCATTGGACATATCATAAGCTTTTGATAGAGTCTGGCATAAAGCTTTGATTTTCAAACTACCCTCCTATAACTTCTATCCCTCTCTCTGTAACTTCATCTCAAGTTTCCTTTCTGACCGTTCTATTGCTGCTGTGGTGGACGGTCACTGTTCTTCTCCTAAATCTATTAACAGTGGTGTTCCTCAGAGTTCTGTCCTGTCACCCATTCTCTTCTTATTATTCATTAATGATCTTCTAAACCAAACTTCTTGTCCACGTCTTTTCATAGACGTCCAACCCTTCAGGAAGTAAACATTTCACGCAGGAAAGCCGCAGAACGCTTGACTTCTGATTTTCCTAAAATTTCTGATTGGGGCAGAGCAAACTTGGTATTGTTCAATGCCTCAAAAACTCAATTCCTACATCTATCAACTCGACACAACCTTCCAGACATCTATCCCCCTCTTCTTCAATGATACTGAACTGTCCCCCTCTTCTACACTGAACATCCTTGGTCTGTCCTTTATTTATAATCTGAACTGGAAACTTCACATCTCATCTCTAGCTAAAAAAGCTTGTGTGAAGTTAGGTGTTCTGAGGCGTCTCCGCCAGTTTTACTCACCCCCCTCAGCTGCTAACTCTGTACAAGGGCCTTATCCGTCCATGTATGGAGTATGCTTCACATGTCTGTAGGGGGGGCTCCACTCATACTGCTATGCTAGACAGGGTGGAATCAAAAGCTTTTCGTCTCATCATCTCCTCTCCTCTAACTTACTGTCTTCAGCCTCTTTCTCATCGCCGCAATGTTGCATATCTAGCTGTCTTCTACCGCTATTTTCATGCTAAATGCTCTTCTGATCTTTCTAACTGCATGCCTCCCCTCCTTCTGCGGCCTCGCTGCACAAGACTTTCTTCTTTCTCTCACCCCTATTCTGTCCACCTCTCTAACGCAAGAGTTAACCAGTATTCTCCATCATTCATCCCTTTCTCTGGTAAACTCTGGAACTCCCTGCCTGCTTCTGTATTTCCACCTTCCTATGACTTGAATTCCTTCAAGTGGGAGGTCTCAAGACACTTATCCATCAATTTTTGTCCACTGCTTGGACCCTTTTATGGAACTGGCATGTCAGTGGGCATTTTTTTTTATTAGATTTTTGTTGCCCTTGGCCAGTATCCTTCCTATATATAAAAAAAAAAAAAATGATGTGTTTTTTTAAGAAAAGTACGTTATCCAACTGAAAATTCAAATTGGCCGGCAATTTTCGAGATGGTCGCCTCATGAAATAAAAAAAAAAAAAAGATTTTCGTAGTTGAACTTGAATGGACAGAAATGTGTTAATGATCCATACAACAAAATTAATGTATTCTGAACGGAAAAATTCAATAGTGTCAATTGAATTCTAATATGGCCGCCTGTTTTCAACATGGCGGCTATTACCTGACTCAAAATTTACGTTTTCGGAAGCTGTCTGATCACAGATATTGCATTAAGTTTGAAGGGCAACATCCATGATCATTTATTGAAATACTGTCGTCTGACTCTATTTATTTTTATTATTTTATAAGAGTGATGCCAGAGCACAATCAGGGCACACTGGTGACATCACTGCTGTGAGATTCAGCATGGGGTCAGTGTCGGCTTTTAGTGTACTAGCTATAGTGGTGTACTCACTGTAGTTTGTAGTATACTTTAGTGTCCCAAATTCTATCTAATAAGCCCCTGTATATACCTCAACTAGAAGTTTAGTTAGTTGTGTTATTGTAGTTAGATAGCCGCACCTGAATAGTATTGAAAATACTATTCAGGCTTCAATTACCTGAATGGCGTACAGATCGCACGGGACTTAATGCCACTGGATGAACGATCGGGCTAGATGTAGAGCACCAGACGCTTGAACCTAGTTGCATCCTATATTTCAATGTGCTTTGATGTTTTGTACGGTTGGGTGGTAAAAGGATAACCCCTCAGCCTTTAACCGTATAACACAAGATGTCCCCCAATAATCCACTGAGTTGCGCTATTAAAACTGACTGGAGGAAGTGTTGCCTCTGTCAGACAGATACGAAAGAGGAGTTGAAATCTTCCCCTACCCGTTATGAGTGTAGTTCTGATGGCTATTCCACGATAGCTAAAAACATACCACAATTTCAGACAATCAACCTGTTAACAATCAGGTTAGTACCATCCAGATTGAATGTCTCAATAACGAAAACGAAACCAATAACTATCAACCATCAAAGAATACCATACACAAGAAAGGCAAACATTCTTGGCCTGTCAATCAACAGCAAAGGGTACAACAACCAAATCACAAATAATGTAGTAAAAGCAAAGCACGCTCTATATACTATAAAAAGATTCAGCCAACTCACCACGAACATCAAGTTACACCTCATAAAATCTTGCGTAATTCCACTACTTCTCTACCCAGAATATCCACTAGCAACATTATCTAAACATGCTATAAGAAAACTTCAAAGAGTACAGAACCATGCCTTAAGGTTTGTTTACAATGAACAGTATCCATACACAAAAACCACATCAGAGTTACACCAACTAAGCAACATGAAACCAATAAACATTCTATTACACGAAAGAGCTCAAAAAACAGAATTCACACTACAAAACATTTTACACGACACTGAATACATACACACAATATCAGAAAACCAAAACAACATTTTGGAGCACACATGGTTCAGGAAAACAGCAAAAACATTAGAGCAAGATGTACCAACTCCACTTTACACTTAAACTTCTCAGTTGTAAGGTAAAGCATAAAATCTAGATGACAACAATAACATGTTATAACACACACACACATATATGCACTGCCCATTGCCAAAACAAAATTTAGGTCAACTCAACGGTAAAAGGTAAATAAACAACAGGAAAAGCAAAGCGTACAGCCCGCCACCTATTACTCTCTAACTATATTTCACTTTCACCAAAACTGTTTCTTCCAACTCTCAACCCTACTTCCCCCTCTAATTTCACCCCCACTGTCTGTCCCCCTCTTGTAATTGTAATTGTAATTGAGCCATTCTCTCCGACACCCTCAATACGGAAAGACCTTCGCTACTGAAGAAGGGTCAAGGACCCGAAATCGCGATCTAGTGAAAATGACTAGCTTCGGCGAAGTCAAACAGCCAATTAAAAAAGAATATAAGACAATCATATAATATAAGGAAAATATCTTAAGAAAATAATAAATGCTCAACTAAGTATCACATTCAATGATATATATATATATATATATATATATATATATATATATATATATATATATATATATATATATATATATATATATATATATATATATATATATATATATATATATATATATATATATATATATATATATATATATATATATATATATATATATATATATATATATATATATATTTTTTTTTTTTTTAATATAGGAGGGACACTAACCAAGGGCAACAAAAATCCGATAAAAAAAATGCTCACTGAAATGCCAGTCCCTAAAAGGGTCCAAAGCGGTAGTCAAAAATTGAAGGATAAGTGTCTTGAAACCTCCCTCTTGAAGGAATTCAAGTCATAGGAAGGTGGAAATACAGAAGCAGGCAGGGAGTTCCAGAGTTTACTAGAGAAAGGGATGAATGATTGAGAATACTGGTTAACTCTTGCATTAGAGAGGTGGACAGAATAGGGGTGAGAGAAAGAAGAAAGTCTTGTGCAGCGAGGCCGCGGGAGGAGGGGAGGCATTCAGTTAGCAAGATCAGAAGAGCAGTTAGCATGAAAATAGCGGTAGAAGACAGCTAGAGATGCAACATTGCGGCGATGAGAAAGAGGCTGAAGACAGTCAGTTAGAGGAGAGGAGTTGATGAGACGAAAAGCTTTTGATTCCACCCTGTCTAGCAGAGCAGTATGAGTGGAACCTCCCAAGACATGTGAATCATACTCCATACATGGACGGATAAGGCCCTTGTACAGAGTTAGCAGCTGAGGGGCGGTGAGTAAAACTGCCGGAAACGCCTCAGAACGCCTAACTTCACAGAAGCTGTTTTAGCTAGAGATGAGATGTGAAGTTTCCAGTTCAGATTATAAATAAAGGACAGACCAAGGATGTTCAGTGTAGAAGAAGGGGACAGTTGAGTGTCATTGAAGAAGAGGGGGATAGTTGTCTGGAAGGTTGTGTCGAGTTGATAGATGTAGGAATTGAGTTTTTGAGGCATTGAACAATACCAAGTTTGCTCTGCCCCAATCAGAAATTTTAGAAAGATCAGAAGTCAAGCGTTCCGCGGCTTCCTTGCGTGAAATGTTTACTTCCTGAAGGGTTGGACGTCTATGAAAAGACGTGGAAAAGTGCAGGGTAGTATCATCAGCGTAGGAGTGGATAGGACAAGGAGTTTGGTTTAGAAGACCATTAATGAATAATAAGAAGAGAATGGGTGACAGGACAAAACTCTGAGGAACACCACTGTTAATAGATTTAGGAGAAGAACAGTGACCGTCTACCACAGCAGCAATAGAACGGTCAGAAAGGAAACTTGAGATGAAGTTACAGAGAGAAGGATAGAAGCCATAGGAGGGTAGTTTGAAAATCAAAGCTTTATGCCAGACTCTATCAAAAGCTTTTGATATGTCCAAGGCAACAGCAAAACTTTTACCAAAATCTCTAAAAGAGGATGACCAAGACTCAGTAAGGAAAGCCAGATCACCAGTAGAGCGGCCTTGAGAGAACCCATACTGGCGATCAGATAGAAGGTTGTGAAGTGATAGATGTTTAAGAATCATCCTGTTGAGGATAGATTAAAAAACTTTAGATAGGCAGGAAATTAAAGCAATAGGACGGTAGTTTGAGGGATTAGAATAAGGGTCACCCTTTTTAGGAACAGGCTGAATGTAGGCAAAGTTCCAGCAAGAAGGAAAGGTAGATGTTAACAGATAGAGCTGAAAGAGTTTGACTAGGCAAGGTGCAAGCACGAAGGCACAGTTTCGGAGAACAATAGGTAGGGACCCCATCAGGTCCATAAGCCTTCCGAGGGTTTAGGCCAGCAAGGGCATGGACAACATCTTTGCGAAGAATTTTAATCGGTAGCATGAAGTAGTCAGAGGGTGGAGGAGAGGGAGGAACAAGCCCAGAATCGTCCAAGGTAGAGTTTTTAGCAAAGGTTTGAGCGAAGAGTTCAGCTTTAAAAATAGATGTGATAGTGATGGTGCCATCTGGTTGAAATAAAGGAGGAAAAGAAGAAGAAGCAAAGTTATTGGAGATATTTTTGGCTAGATGCCAGAAGTCACGAGGGGAGTTAGATCTTGAAAGGTTTTGACACTTTCTGTTAATGAAGGAGTTTTTGGCTAGTTTGAGAACACACTTGGCATTCCAGGCAGAAATATAAAGTGCATGAGATTCTGGTGATGGAAGGCTTAAGTTCCTTTTGTGGGCCACCTCTCTATCATGTATAGAACGAGAACAAGCTGTGTTAGACCAAGGTTTGGAAGGTTTAGGTCGAGAAAAAGAGTGAGGAATGTACCCATCCATGCCAGACATTATCACCTCTGTTATGCGCTCAGCACACAAAGACGGGTCTCTGACACGGAAGCAGTAGTCATTCCAAGGATAGTCAGCAAAATACCTCCTCAGGTCCCCCCAACTAGAAGAGGCAAAACACCAGAGGCACTTTTGCTTAGGGAGATCCTGAGGAGGGATTGAAGCGATAGGACAAGATAGAGAGATTGTGATTGGAGGAACCTAACGGAGAAAAAAGGGTGACAGCATAAGCAGAAGGATTAGAGGTCAGGAAAAGGTCAAGAATGTTGGGTGTATCTCCAAGACGGTCAGGAATACGAGTAGGGTGTTGCACCAATTGCTCTAGGTCGTGGAGGATAGCAAAGTTGAAGGCTACTTCACCAGGATGGTCAGTGAAGGGAGAGGAAAACCAAAGCTGGTGGTGAACATTGAAGTCTCCAAGAATGGAGATCTCTGCAAAAGGGAAGAGAGTCAAAATGTGCTCCACTTTGGAATTTAAGTATTCAAAGAATTTCTTATAGTCAGAGGAGTTAGGTGAGAGGTATGCAGCACGGATAAATTTAGTTTGAGAGTGGCTCTGTAGTCGTAGCCAGATGGTGGAAAACTCGGAAGATTCAAGAGCGTGGGCACGAGAGCAGGTTAAGTCATTGCGCACATAAACGCAACATCCAGCTTTGGATCGAAAATGAGGATAGAGAAAGTTGGAGGGAACAGAAAAGGGGCTACTGTCAGTTGCCTCAGACACCTGAGTTTCAGTGAGGAAAAGAAGATGAGGTTTAGAAGAGGAGAGGTGGTGTTCTACAGATTGAAAATTAGATTTTAGACCGAGAATGTTGCAGAAGTTAATGAAGAAGTTGAGGGGGGGTGTCAAGACACATAGGGTCGTCGAGAGAAAGGCAGTCCGAGCTGGGGACATTTATGTTCCCCTTCCCAGATGGAGACTCCGAGGCTGGTGTAGGAATCGCCATAATAATTTTGAATTTTTGGAGTGATGGGTGTGTGTTATTAGGTGCTTGTAGTTTTGTGTGGAGGAAGAGAGTTGTCTTTAGAGGGCAGGCTGTGACTGTCCCCTTATGTTGTGAGACACAAAGGGAAACGTTCAGTGAGGTCACAGCTGGGTTTAATGATAAGTTCACAGGAGTAACTATGACTCCTGGAGGGCCCGGGATGGTGTCATGCCGTGACTCCCTGAGTGACGTGAAGTGTGCCTCCTAGTGGCGCCTGCTGGTAACGTAGGAACAAGCCTGACCGTAAAGGCAGGATTGGGCCTACGGCTAAAGTGCTTCCCCACGAGATGAATGTGATGACAATATTCCATCCTCCCTTATCAAACGTTCATAGAGCTATGGGGTTCTGCCAGGCTTCGGAGCCCTTAACAGCTTTACTGATCCGGAGTCTTTCTGCTCCTTCGGGTTCTCTATCCCGTTGGAGTGTGGGCCGTCGAGGTGATTTGCCGCGTCGTGGGCCAAACCCACTTACCCTCGGCATCCTCGGTAGTCACTCTGGCACTTCCGGGATGACGGCCCGCTGGAGGGAAAGTAGCGCTCTTCCTGCCTGAAGACCAGCGGGTTCATGGCTTTGATAAAGGGGTACGCGGTGCGGATGCGGTACCAGTCCCCCCCGGGTCCGAGGGGCGGGCATAGAGCCTCTGTGTTCGTTACTCGGACCAGAGGCGCTCTAGCAGGCGTACGTCTGCGAATGGTGTTTCATGCTGCGGCGGGCCTAGTAATTCAGGTAGCCAACCGCCTGGTCTGAGGGTGGCGTCCTCAGCTGGAATCCTGTCGGGGGCGACTCCGGCAGGTAGGTTTCGCATCACCTGTGCCGTCCGTAGGGCGGTAGGTGTGAGTAGTGCTGGCCGATCCCACTACCCTGTCGTCCCCTCAAAGGGGTTGTCTCGACCGCTTAGTTTCTGTTGCTTGTTCACCAAGCGCGGAAACGGCGATCGGACAAAGTATGACTCGATCAAGGTAGCTTTAGACCTCACTGTAGACCTCAAGGTACTGCTTTAGACCTCACTGGGAGTAATTATCGTTTCGGCAGGTGTCTACTGCCTCCTCCATGATGCCTATTCTTAGTTTTTCTGTGGAAGAGATTATTTATGTAACCATTAAAACATGTAGAGATATTGTTTTATATATGTTTTTTTTTTAAATGTCTATTGCAGTTGCTGTTAGTATGGGATGTATAAAATATCCTCCTCAACATACCGTGTCTTTGACGTTGGCGACCATGGAACGCCATCTCTCCGGACCTTCTGCCTCTCTCCGTAAATCAAGTGCCCTCCTCTTGTCTCCATTATCTCGTACCAAGCTGCCGAGATATTTAATTTGTTATTTTCTCTGTCTTTTCTATGTATGTAAGTTTTTTTAGTCTTTTCATATATATATATATATATATATATATATATATATATATATATATATATATATATATATATATATATATATATATATATATATATATATATATATATATATATATATATATATATATATATTTTTTTTTTATTTTTTTTATTGCAATGTTATTGCTCCTGGCCGGTGCTCCTCTTACATGAAAAAAAAATAAAATAAATAAAAATATACATATATATATATATATATATATATATATATATATATATATATATATATATATATATATATATATATATATATATATATATATATATATATATATATATATATATATATATATATATATATATATATATATATTTTTTTTTCATGTAAGAGGAGCACCGGCCAGGAGCAATAACATTGCAATAAAAAAATAAATAAAATGGCCCACTGAGGTGACGGTCCCAGTAGAGAGTCAAAAGCGTTAGTCAAAAAAAGTAATATAAGTGTCTTGAAACCTCCCTCTTGAAAGACTCATACGAAGGAGGAAATACTGAAGCAGGAAGAGAGTTCCAAAGTTTATGAGAGAAAGAGGTAGAAAGAGGTAGATATAATAGTTGTGAGATAAAGAAGAAAGTCTTGTGCAGCAAGGCGGGAAGACAGGAGGCATGCAGTTAGCAAGATAAGATGAGTAGTTAGCATTAAATAGCTGTAGAAAATAGCAAGAGATGCAACATTGCGACCAAGAGAGAGGCTGAAGACAGTCAGTTAGAAGAAAGGAGTTGATAAGACGAAAAGCCTCTGATTTCAACGTGACTAAAGGAGCAGTATGAGTGGAACTCCATATGCATGTGAAGCACACTTCATACATGGACGGATAAGGCCCTTGTACAGAGTTAGCAGCTAGGGGGTGAGAAAACTGGCGGAGACGGCTCATAACACCTAACTTCATAGAAGCTGTTTTAGCTAGAGATAAGATGTGAAGTTTGCAGTTAAAATTATAACTAAAGGCCGAGGCGAGGATGTTCGGTGTAGAAGAGGGGGACAGTTGACTGCCACTGAAGAAGGGATAGTTATTTATGTCGAGTTCATAGATGGAGAAATTCAGTTTATGAGGCACTGACCAATACTAAGTTTGCTCTGCTCCAATGGGAAATTTTAGAGAGATCCGAAGTCAAGCATTTTGTGGCTTCCCTGCATGAACTATTTACTTCCGGAAGGGGTGGACGTCTACGAATAGAATTGGAAAAGTGCAGAGTGGTATCATCAATGGATGAGTGAATAGGACAAGAGGTTTGGTTTAGAGGATCATTGGTGAATAATAGAAAGAGACTGGGTGACAGGACAAAACGTTGAGGAACACCAGTGTTAATAAATTTAGAAGAACAGTGACCGTCTACCACATCAGCAACAAAAGGGTCAGAAAGGAAACTTGAGATGAAGTTACAGAGAAAAGGATAGAAACCATAGGAGGGTAGTTTAGAAATCAGAGCTCTGTGCCAGATCCTCTCAAAATTTTGTTTTATGTCTAAGGCAACAACAAGTGTTTCACCATAATCCCTAAAAGAGGATGACCAAGACTCAGGAAGGAAAGCTAGATCACCAGTGGAGCGGCTTCGGCGGAACCCATACTGGCTATCAGTCAAGTGATTGATGTTTAAGAATATTCCTGTTGAGGATATATTCAAAAACGTTAGAGAAGCTGGAAAATTAAAGCAATAGGAAGGTAGTTTGAGTGATTAGAAGGGTCACCCGTTTTAGTAACAGACTGAATGTTAGTAAACTTCCATCAAGAAGGAAGGGTAGATGTTGATAGACAGAGTCAAGAGAGTTTGACTAGGCAAGGTGCAAACACTGAGGCACAGTTTTAGAAAACAATGGGAGGGACCCCATCAGGCCCATAAGCCTTCCGAGGGTTATGGCAACCTAAGCCACATGGAATATCACTGCGAAGGCTCTTAATGGATAGCATGAAGTAGTCAGAAAGTGGAGGAGTGGGAGGAACAAGCCCTGATTCATCCTAAGTAGTTTTTAGCAAAGATCTGAGCCAATAGCTCAGTTTTAGAAATAAATAATATGGCAGTGGTACCATCAGGTTGAAATAAAGAAAAGAAAGATGAAACAAAGTTATTGTAGATTTTTTTTGTTTTTTTTTTATGAGCCAGAAATCACGAGGGCGTTAGATCTTGAAAATTTTTTGTACTTTGTATACTGATAAAGGAGTTTTTGGCTAGTTGGAGAACAGACTTGGCATAATTCAGGGCAGAAATATAAAGGGCATGAGATTCTGGTGATGGAAGGCTCAAGTACCTTTTATGGGCCACCTCTCTATCATGTGTAAGAAGTTGAAGTGGGCGCGCCTGCGAGAGGCTCACAGACTAGTCAGCGAGTCCCGCCAAAACGAGTCTTAAGGCCCTGAAGGTTTGTTGTTGTGGGGATTTTGGCGGGAGAGGCGAGCGAGAGAGAGACAGGGTGCAGAGTAGTGGTGGATTTGCCATTTGATTTGCAGGTATGTTATTGGGATTTGTTGTATTCTTTCATGGTGAAACAGTGTAAATTGGGGGACATTATTGGGAGATAGGGTGGTGATTTGTACGCTTTGTTGGCAGGAGTTTGGTCTTGGCAGTGTGCTGTGGGACGTCAGTGAGGTGGCACCGTAGCAGATACTGTGAACTAAGGAGGCTGCAGTGAGTAACTTGCTGTCCCTGGCTGCTATGGTGTTAGTACCGCTGTGCATGGAGGAAGAGCTGCAGTACTTCAGGGTAGTGGTAGTGGTGTACCTTCAGCGCGTGCGGTTGGTCGGTGTGCGGTTGGGCCTATAGGGTGTGAGGGTCCTGGGGGTACTGGTTAGGGTGGGACAGTGTCAGTGGCACATAACATTTCTTGTGTTGGTGCGTGAAGTGTTTATTTCTCCTGTTTATTTGTATGTGGATTTACCCATTTTCTCATGGGATCAGGTATTTTGGAGTGCCAGCAGTGTGGCCGCTAAGAGTGTTAAGCACTCATATTTTATTTGTGTTTTCTTTATTATGTACTCATTTGTGTTTTCTTTATTATGTACTCAACCATTAAATTTTTAAATTGTGGCCCGGGTTTCTGTGAACCTAAACAGGAGGTTTAAATTAATCAGTGGGTTCTTGTGGTGAGTGCTTGGTGAGCCTAATTAAGGTAGGTTAACTGTGCCCTAGTTTAGCACTCATTACAATTGTTAGCAGAGCGTAGTTTTATGCCCTTTTGGGGAAATTGTTTCAAACTCCTGCTTGGGTCCAGTGCTTTTGGCAAAATCCACTTAAGTGTTAGTGTGGCACTACTCCTGCACAATGGAGGAATGCAGAAAAAGGGCTATAATCATTTGCCTCAGACACCCACATTTTAATGAGGAAAAGATGAGGTTTAGTAGAGGAGAAATGGTGTTCAACAGATTGAAAATTAGATCTAAGACCGCGAATGTTGTAGAAGTTAATGAAAAAAAATAAAAAAAAGTTGAAGGGAGTGTCAAGTCACTTAGGGTTGATACCAGAAGAGCAGCCAGGCTCCGAGGCTGGTGTAGGAGTCGCTATATCTAATGTAGAATTTTGAGTGAAAGTGTGTGTGTGTGTAATAAGGTGCATGTAGTTTTCTGTGAAGGAAGAGGTTAGGGTGTGATATGCTGGAGTTACTGGGAATGAGAAGGTCGATAGGCTGGTGAAAGAGATGGCAATTCGGGTCGTTCTTTCCAGTCCCGTTCCATTTCCTGACATGCACTTACCAGCTGGCAGATCAGATGGGAAGCTTTGACTGCCACCACTAAGATGGGGAAGATAACTCCTGTTACTTTCCGTCCGTCGTCTTATGTCCATGTGCAGGAGCGCCACTCCAAGACTGCACTGGCCCATATCTGGACGGGTCACGCGTCTCATCCATGGTTAAATCATGTCGCGGAAAATACAATCATTTGGTGATAACTACTTAGTTCCCTCTTACAGTGCGACACTTAACAGTGGAGTAGCCCAATCTGGTGGAGATACAAAAGCGATACCTTTCTCCGTTGTCGCGATGAAGATGAGACTTTTCAGATGTCGCTGATATTTGGAGAGAGGGCTATCTCTCCGGAACATGAGGTCCTTATGTTTGTGGAGAAGGCTGATCTTTTGAACCAATTAGGTGCATGTAGTTTTGTATGGAGGATGAGACTTGTCTGCAGAGTGCTGTGACGGTTACCTTGTATTGTGAGACACAAAGGGAAACGTTCAGTCAGGTCACAGCTAGGTATCTGATGAGTTTGAAATCTCACTGAAAATAATTATCGTTTCGGCAGTGTCTACTGCCTCCTCCATGTTGGGCGAGTCCATAATCAACGCTGTTCACTAATTACACATAAAACAGACTCTGCTTAACATTTCTTATCTCGAGAAAAGACGCAGGAATTGAATACAATTTGCCATCTCTGTATGTTCTGTGCACTGCTGTTGATGAATCAAGGAAGCTAGTAAAGTCTCCTACTTTCTTAAGGTGAACCGTAAGGAAAAACCGCAAGTGTGAAGATATGCTGTGTAGTCCTGGACGACCATTCTATCGCAAAGGAAAACGCTCAAGTGAAGCGAAGCTTAAGGGATAGGGGATGTAATTGAATCAGTTGAAATAAATTTTGCAAGGAAACCGACATCTTTAGATTGTTAGGAATTTTCCGTAGCAAGTCGAAATAGTCACACACATATACACTAGTAAAATACCTGACTTTAGGAGAGCAGATTTTGAAGAATTAAAAAGGTACCTCCAAGGAGTGGACTGGCAAAGGATGCAGGTTGAGGTCAGGTCGGGGACGGAGTTCAGAGAGATAAGGCAGGATGAGAGAGGTGAGGTGAGGCGTGAGGGTGTAGGACAAGAGGAGGGAAGATGTGTCCGGAAGGGAGGAGGAAAGAGGAAGGGGGGAGCTAGGTGTGAGTATGTTGAAATGTCAAGTCATGCTGAAATGAGAGAGGTGAGGTCGAGGCGAGTAGATGAGGGAGTGGAGAGGATGGTAGGGGACGAGATGAGGGGACTAGGTGAAGTAAATGTAGATGAATTGTATAAATATTTCGTAGATAAAGTTCATACAGGTCAGTTAGCAAATATCCCGTATAGAACAATAAGATCACAAAAAAATGACCCTAAACGGATGACTGCTAGGTTAAAGCATTATATAGGGCGTAAGAGAAGTATATATAGGAGATTAAGGGCAGGTGAAGAAGTTTTAAGGACACAATATAATGAATTAGTTAGAACAGTCAGGAAGTTAACGAGGAAAGCTAAGGACAATTATGAATCAAAGGTAGCCAGCCAGGCGAAGACGGACCCCAAGGGATTTTATCAGGTATACAGGACGAAGAATAAGGATACTGTAGGTCCATTAAAGGCAGCAGATGGGGAGCTGGTTAGTTCTGGGGAGGAGATTAGTAAACTTCTGAATGATTATTTTTTAACTGTCTTCACCCAGGAAAACATGCAGGATATGCCAGATAGTGAACAGGTGTTTAGAGCAGATGAGAATGAGAGGCTGACAGATATTTCCATAACTAGGGAGATAGTGGAACAGGAGATAGATAGGCTAAAAAAGTTCAAGTCACCAGGACCTGATGAAATATGTCCCAGAGTACTTAAGGAATTTAAAGAGATTATTAGTGAGCCATTAGTTTCTGTCTTTAGGAAATCACTGGAGTCGGGTGAGGTACCAGTAATGTGAAGGCAAGCTAATGTAGTACCCATCTTTAAGAAAGGAGATAAAACTTTAGCGTCTAATTATAGACTTGTCAGCTTAACTTCAGTTGTAGGTAAAATGTTAGAGTCAATAATAGCGAGGAACATTAGGGAATATTTAGACAAACATAACTTGATAAATCAGTCACAGCATGGCTTCACGAAGGGGAAGTCTTGCCTGACAAACTTGTTAAGTTTTTACAGTAAGGTGCACGAGGCAGTAGATAATGGTGATAGTTATGATATCTTATATCTGGACTTTAGTAAAGCATTTGACAAGGTACCCCATCAAAGGCTCCTGAGAAAGGTTAGGGCAAACGGGATAGATGGAAAGGTGTTAGGCTGGATAGGGTCATAACTTGGTAACAGGCGACAGAGAGTGGTAATAAACGGTTCGAAATCCGAGTGGGGTCATGTAATTAGTGGGGTGCCACAGGGATCAGTATTAGGGCCATTGTTATTTCTAATGTATATCAATGACTTGGATAGTGGAATTAGTAGTGATGTTAGTAAATTTGCGGATGACACAAAGATAGGTAGATTAATTAGGTCAGAATCGGATGCCATCGCCTTGCAGGCAGACTTAGATAGAATGAATGAATGGACGGATAGATGGCAAATGCAATTTAATATCAATAAATGCAAAGTGCTTAGCGTAGGTAGAGGAAACCCACACAATAGGTACACATTAGACAACCAAACTCTGGTAGGTACAGGGTACGAGAAAGGTTTAGGAGTTATAGTTAGCTCTGAACTCCGTCTAGGGAAACAATGCATAGAAGCCAGAAACAAGGCAAATAGGGAACTAGGATTCATTTTTAGGAGTGTCAAAAGTAGAAGGCCGGGAGTAATATTAAAGTTATACTTGGCGCTGGTCAGACCTCATCTAGACTACGCGGTGCAGTTCTGGTACCCACATTACAGGAAAGATATAGGTCTATTAGGATCAGTACAGAGGAGAATGACTAAAAGGATACAGGGGATGAGGAGTATTCCTTACGAGGCGAGGTTGAAGCTGTTAAATTTACATTCTTTAGAGAGACGTAGGTTAAGAGGGGACTTGATAGAAGTCTTCAAGTGGTATAAGGGTTATAACAAGGGAGATGTAAGCAAAATTCTTAGGATCAGCAACCAGGGTAGAACAAGAAACAACGGGTTCAAGCTTGAAAAATTTAGGTTTAGGAAGGAGATAGGAAAAAATTGGTTCTCAAATAGAGTGGTAGATGAGTGGAACGGACTCAGTAATCATGTAGTTAGTGCTAGGACACTAGAGAGCTTTAAGAGAAGATTAGACAAGTTTATGGATGGGGATAGCAGATGGAAATAGGTAGGTGTGTTTCATACAGGGACTGCCACGTGTAAGCCTGGTCGCTTCTTGCAGCTTCCCTTATTTCTTATGTTCTTCTTATGTTCACAAACATATATAAGAAAAAAAAGAAAGTCATATGCTATATATATATATATATATATACTCGTATATATATATATATATATATATATATATATATATATATATATATATATATATATATATATATATATATATATATATATATATATATATATATATATATATATATATATATATATATATATATATATATCATATATCACATATATATCATATATATCATATATCATATATATCATATATATCATATATCATATATCATATATCACATATCACGCAGAGAAACCACAGAACGCCTGACTTCTGATCTTTCTAAAATTTCTGATTGGGGCAGAGCAAACTTGGTACAGTATTGTTCAATGCCTCAAAAACTCAATTCCTCCATCTATCAACTCGACACAACCTTCCAGACAACTATCCCCTCTTCTTCAATGACACTCAACTGTCCCCCTCTTCTACACTGAACATCCTCGGTCTGTCCTTTACTTATAATCTGAACTGGAAACTTCACATCTCATCTCTAGCTTAAACAGCTTCTATGAAGTTAGGTGTTCTGAGACGTCTCCGCCAGTTTTCCTCACCTCCCCAGCTGCTAACTCTGTACAAGGGCCTTATCAAGGCCTGTACAAGGGGTTGGACGTCTATGAAAAGACGTGGAAAAGTGCAGGGTGGTATCATCAGCATAGGAGTGGATAGGACAAGAAGTTTGATTTAGAAGATCATTAATGAATAATAAGAAGAGAGTTGGTGACAGGACAGAACCCTGAGGAACACCACTGTTAATAGATTTAGGAGAAGAACAGTGACCGTCTACCACAGCAGCAATAGAACGGTCAGAAAGGAAACTTGAGATGAAGTTACAGAGAGAAGGATAGAAACCGTAGGAGGGTAGTTTGGAAATCAAAGCTTTGTGCCAGACTCTATCAAAAGCTTTTGATATGTCCAAGGCAACAGCAAAAGTTTCACCAAAATCTCTAAAAGAGGATGACCAAGACTCAGTAAAGAAAGCCAGAAGATCACCAGTAGAGTGGCCTTGACGGAACCCATACTGGCGATCAGATAGAAGGTTGTGAAGTGATAGATGTTTAAGAATCTTCCTGTTGAGGATAGACTCAAAAATTTTAGACAGGCAGGAAATTAAAGCAATAGGACGGTAGTTTGAGGGATTAGAACGGTCACCCTTTTTAAGAACAGGTTGAATGTAGGCAAACTTCCAGCAAGAAGGAAAGGTAGATGTTGACAGACAGAGCTGAAAGAGTTTGACTAGGCAAGGTGCAAGCACGGAGGCACAGTTTCGGAGAACAATAGGAGGGACCCCATCAGGTCCATAAGCCTTCCTAGGGTTTAGGCCAGCGAGGGCATGGAAAACATCATTGCGAAGATTTTTAATACGTGGCATGAAGTAGTCAGAGGGTGGAGGAGAGGGAGGAACAACCCCAGAATCGTCCAAGGTAGGGTTTTTAGCAAAGGTTTGAGCAAAGAGTTGAGCTTTAGAAATAGATGTGATAGCAGTGGTGCCATCTGGTTGAAGTAAAGGAGGGAAAGAAGAAAAAGCAAAGTTGTTGGAGATATTTTTGGCTAGATGAAATCACGAGGCAAAGTTAGATCTTGAAAGGTTTTGACATTTTCTGTCAATGAAGGAGTTTTTGGCTAGTTGGAGAACAGACTTGGCATGGTTCCGGGCAGAAATATAAAAAGCATGAAATTCTGGTGATGGAAGGTTTAAGTACCTTTTGTGGGCCACCTCTCTATCATGTATAGCACGAGAACTAGCTGTGTTAAACCAAGGTTTGGAAGGTTTAGGACGAGAAAAAGAGTGAGGAATGTACGCCTCCATGCCAGACACTATCACCTCTGTTATGCGCTCAGCACACAAAGACAGGTCTCTGACACGGAAGCAATAGTCATTCCAAGGAAAATCAGCAAAATACCTCCTCAGGTCCCCCCAACTGGCAAAGGCAAAACGCCAGAGGCACCTTCGCTTAGGGGGATCCTGAGAAGGGATTGGAGTGATAGGACAAGACAAAGATATGAGATTGTGATCGGAGGAGTCCAACGGAGAAGAAAGGGTGACAGCATAAGCAGAAGGATTAGAGGTCAGGAAAAGGTCAAGAATGTTGGGCGTATCTCCAAGACGGTCAGGAATGCGAGTAGGGTGTTGCACCAATTGCTCTAGGTCATGGAGGATAGCAAAGTTGTAGGCTAGTTCACCAGAATGGTCAGTGAAGGGAGAGGAAAGCCAAAGCTGGTGGTGAACATTGAATTCATCAAGAATGGAGATCTCTGCAAAAGGGAAGAGGGTCAGAATGTGCTCCACTTTGGAAGTTAAGTAGTCAAAAAATTTCTTATAGTCAGAGGAGTTAGGAGAGAGGTATACAGCACAGATAAATTTAGTATGAGAGTGACTCTGTAGTCGTAGCCAGATGGTGGAAAACTCGGAAGATTCAAGAGCGTGGGCACGAGAGCAGGTTAAGTCATTGTGCACATAAACGCAGCATCCAGCTTTGGATCGAAAATGAGGATAGAGAAAGTAGGAGGAAACAGAAAAGGGGCTACTGTCAGTTGCCTCAGACACCTGAGTTTCAGTGAGGAAAAGAAGATGAGGTTTAGAAGAGGAGAGGTGGTGTTCTACAGATTGAAAATTAGATCTTAGACCGCGAATGTTGCAGAAGTTAATGAAGAAAAAGTTGAGGGGGGTGTCAAGACACTTAGGGTCGTCGAGAGAAAGGCAGTCCGACCTGGGGACATTGATGGTCCCCTCCCCAGATGGGGACTCCCAGGCTGGTGTAGGAGTCGCCATGATGATTTTAAAATTTTTGAGTGAAGGGTGTGGGTGTTATTAGGTGCTTGTAGTTTTGTGTGGAGGAAGAGAGTTGTCTTTAGAGGGCAGGCTGTGACTGCCCCTGCAATTTTAAATGTCACTAATTTCACAGGTAAATAGTTTTTACTGAGGTTATATAGTTTGTAGTTTTGTTGACAGGTATGTCAATATTGTGATTTTAATTCCATGGACAGCAAGTCAACTTTATATATATATATATATATATATATATATATATATATATATATATATATATATATATATATATATATATATATATATATATATATATATATATATATATATATATATATATATATATATATATATATATATATATATATATATATATATATATATATATATATATATATATATATATATATATATATATATATATATATATATATATATATATATATATATATATATATATATATATATATATATATATATATATATATATATATATATATATATATATATATATATATATATATATATATATATATATATATATATATATATATATATATATATATATATATATATATATATATATATATATATATATATATATATATATATATATATATATATATATATATATATATATATATATATATATATATATATATATAAAGTTGACTTGCTGTCCATGGAATTAAAATCACAATATTGACATGCCTGTCAACAAAACTACAAACTATATAACCTCAGTAAAAACTATTTACCTGTGAAATTAGTGACATTTAAAATTGCAGTGCAGGCTATTTAGATTCAGATGTACGGAGAACTTTAATTTTTATCACGGTTTCATTTTCTTTTGAATAAGATTATATTCAAGACGAATCTCTCTGTTAGGTTGTTTGATATTAGCTCATTATACTTTCGACTAAGCCCACTAAATTTTATATTAATGATCTTATAAAATACCAGCGTGCGTACGCTCTTGTGTGTGTGTGTGTGTGTGTGCGTGTGTGTGTGTGTGTGTGTGTGTGTGTGTGTGTGTGTGTGTGTGTGTGTGTGTGTGTATGCTCCTCTACGGATGGAAAAGTGATGGTCAAAATGGTGAGAGCCTGTGGATTGGAAAAGAAAAGAATGTGCTTCAGTAAGCAAAAAATTCAACCTGCTTTTGGATTAGATTATACTCTTTTATCTCGGCAATTTCCGGCCAATAAGAAGCCTCTGGTCCTCGACGGACACGCCTCTGCTTCTCA